>NW_020230524.1:0-55000 GCF_003227715.2 Harpegnathos saltator | reverse complement strand
CGGTTTTTACGGCGATATCGACCGATCGGCGCGAAGGGGCTGAAATCTCAATTAGTTTCTGCACTCCGTCCCGACGCGGTCTGTTTATTTCTCTCCTTCTCTCGCGAGGGATTATCGCTCGACGACGACGACGACGACGACGACTCTGCTCGCGACAGAAGAAGACGCGTTTCGCGCGACGAGCGATATAATTTATTGTTCTCCGCGAAGATGCGCGCGCGCGCGCCGAATGTTAGCCGAGAGCGACGAGCGCGCGACGCACTAATCGCGCGGCCGCGCGACGTGTGCTCTTTTATACAAACGGACGGATACAGCTCGTCCCGTGGCGATGCGCTTTCGGAAAACGAGGAGAGAGCCGGGAGAAAGAATAACAAGCAACGGCGAAATTCCGGAGAGCGCGGCGCGATAAATTCGAGGATTGCCGGCAACAAGGAGAGGCCACAAAATTCCCCGGTCGGAATTTTCTTCGACGAAGTGGAGACACACGGCGGGCCGCGCGAGCCGCCGTCGTCGTCGTGGCGCGCCTCTCACTTCTCCCTCGACAGGGCGAAGCAAAAATTCGACGGCGGGAACAATAGCGAGAAATAAATTATGCAAGATTACAAAGAAGGCAGCACGGGTCGAGGGGACACTTTATATTATCCGGGGACAGCGGTAGCATAATTGCCACAGCCTGGTCCACCCCCTCTCGCTCTTTCTCTCTTCTCTCTCCCTCCCTTCCTCTCTCTCTATCTCTCTCTCTCTCTCTCTCTCTCTCTCTCTCTCCCCCTCTCAGCAGCTACCTTCTTCTCACGCCCTCCTCTCGCGCCACGGCCCTCGTGTTCCCCGATAACACTCCTGGAAGATAGAAGAAGAAGGAGGCGAAGAAGTCCCTCGTTATGAGATGCGAGCTGGTTTCTTGCCCGGCCGTTTTCCGCCCCGCGCGCCATTCTTTAGTAAGATTTCCCCAACGTAAACATCCCGGCTCTGGTTCCAGCATGCCACTCCACTCACTTCGCTCCATTCCACTCGATTCGACCCACCATCCGCACTCCTTCGATCCCACGGAATGGGCTTCGCTTCGCGCGCTTCATCGACGACCACGCGAAACTGCCGCGCGTCTAATGCGCCCGTGGGGCGCGCGATAATTGATAATTAATAAGAGCTACCGCTTTTCAGCTCGCGCGTTCCTCGATCGATGTAGACGCGGATGCGCGAACGCTGGTCTTCAGGATGGATTATATGATTATGAGGATTATGGGGATTACTCGTCACCGATTACGTGCAAGTTATGATCGTTGAACGAACGATTTTTTTGGTAGCAAAAAAGACGATAAAACGATAAAACAGTAGCGCGAGAGAGAAATATTAAAGGCAGTCGCTACGATGAAGATGGTCTTCTCGGGAGGACAAGGTCGAGGGTGATGGAAACGCAAGATGTTAATGAGGCTGGAGGGTTGGCATTCCTAGCGGCCTCCAAGACTTCCAAAGATTTCTCTCTGGTGACGTCAAGATTCTGATCCTCCGCGAATCTTCGTTCAATCTCGACGCGCATGCTACCTCTGAGTCCAGTTTTTTTCTCGAACGCGAAAGATTCGTGGGAGCCAACTCGTGTGATAATCTTTTGTGACGTCACGCGTGATCGAGAGATCTTCCAAAGTTACCGTGTTCTCACGTAGTGACTCATCGCGTTACACAGGTGTCTCGCTCTCCAATTTAAACACTCTCGCGTAAATTAGTAAAAATTGCGAACGATTTAAAGAAGAGAAATAAGAACTTGTTTATAAATAATAGTACAAAACGAATCCGGCCATTTTCTCGCTCGAAATCACGCGCCTTCATTTTTCCGCTTTTTTTCCCCAGGCACAATAGTGCGCGCTGGCCTACCCCTCGTGCTCTTAAATTATTGTTGCTCGGGGTGGAGCATACAGCGAGGGCGTATCATCCGACAGATATGATAACCCCTGGCTATGGGTCGGTTCGGTCCAACCGGCCAATAACATTCTACGGTTGTCCCATTCATAAGCTGATATCATAACCATCGTACCGCCTACAGGAGAGATCCTTTCGGGTTACGTAAGAGGAAAAGAGAGACAGCGATTACGTTTCGTATATTAAGCTTAATGTCGATATGACAACTCTTGATATATTTTTTATTCCGCGTTGCGGAACGTACTTGTTGAATTTAAATCGAATTTTTATTGATCTCAAGCCACCGAAAAGTTCGATTTAACTCTCAACATAGTCGAGTTTCCTTCTTACATCATTTATCGCGACTCACGATGAAACAAAGGCGATCAAAATCATTCTCAACCTCTGAGCCACGATATTCGATTCCAGATTTCGCCCCGCACGAGGAAAAAAGAAAAGACAAAAGAATGACGCTTGATCGTCGTTGATGTGGCGACGTCTTCGTATTATAATTTTCCGGGAGTTCAAGAAGATTGCAAACGTCAGGTACAGCGGGACGCTTAAGACGTTTGAGCAGCAATGAGGGGGTGAATTGCGGTGAAAACGTAAGGTCGGAGCAAAAGGGGGCGAGGGCGCCCGAGGGGGAGAGGGGGGCGGGACGAGAGCGGCGAGGGGGTTAAACCAAGAGATAGAGGGTTGCTGTCACAACCACGCCAGCCGTTACTTCTGCTCCGGTAAATTCTGCGCTCACTGGAACGTCGGATGATGTTCCGCCCGTTCGTCTGCCTGCGATCGGTTCCTGATGCCTCGACGGACGCTTTATCCTTCTTTTCTCCCGCGGAGTCATTGAACGAATGACGCTTCTCGTAAACGCTGATACCGTCCAGCAAGAGCAACACGACGAAGACAGAGATGCAGTAACGAGGTTGCGTGCGCGACGAGAGAGCGATTCTGATCCTGTTGCGCAACGAGAAGAAACACGCGTGCGTGTGATTCGGTAAGAAGGAAAATTGTACGTTGAAGGAGAGAAAACGCACAACATTGAAGGAGAGAAAACGCACAACTCGAGATAACGACAATGGGTCCTTGAAATTTTGATGCTACCTTTTCTTCCAAATTATTCATATTGGAAAAAATTAATACTATTCAGTACTATCGAGTACGATTCAAAAATGCAATGATATCGGTAAACGAGGAAATTCATTCTATCTCTCTTTCGAGTCCTCTCACCTCTTTTTCATCTCTCCCTGATATCTACATTCGTAGAAAAACCTTGGTAGTAAAAAAGAGCACACGGACAATGATACATGCGAAATTCTACGTGCACATGAGTGCGTATGATTAGACACGGAGTCTCGTTCGTGCACGCGTCGAGTCCTCCACGGAGCGTCGAAAAGCGTCGGAGGGGAGAGGAGAGCGGCTGTGGAACGCGGAAATTACGGTGCGATCTGTTTCAACTTTTAATATCGACCTCGCGTCGTCGCTCACGAGAGCGTTCCGCCGCATCCCGCGTGGAATATCGGCCGTTTAAAAAGGGAAACATCGCCGCGGACGCGAGAGGAAGGAAGAAAGAGAGAGGACGCGAGATTTTCCCTCCCTTCCATACGGCGCATCAATTTATACGCAGCGTTGAGAAATCAAGCGAAGGAAGCCACCCCAAGCGCGCGCACCGCGCCGCGCCTCGTTCTCCGTAAGCGGCCCCGTTTATGCGCCGATAGGGATGAAACTGAGGGGTGGAAGCTTTGTTTTATACTTATACGAGTTTGGGCACGGTGATGTATTCCGACAAGGAGCCCGGGCGCCGGCGGTATCGCGAGAACGAGCGAGACGGGAAACGAACGGGCGCGTTGGTAGGGTAATGGCGGGGCGATGGTAGGGAAAAGCAAACCGAAAGTGGGAGGGGGGAGAGAGGGCTGGCGGATGGATATCAAACCGCGATTGCCATTTTTACTTTCGCGATTCGACACGCGGCCGCGTTTCGCCCCCTTTCCTCTCCCCACCCACCCTACCCGTCGCCCCGAGTCCGGCGGAGCGATTTTCATCGGCGATTCTGAGCCGTCAAGCGCGCGCGCGTTTGAGAGATAAAAAAGAGGGGATGATGAAAGGGCGACGAGAGGGAAAGTGGCGAGGATGACCGGTTCTCTCTTTCTCTCTCTCTCTCTCTCTCTCTCTCTCTCTCTCTCTCTCTCCCTCTCTCTCTCTCTCTCCCCCTTTCTCTGTCTTTCTCTCTCCACAATGCAGCCTCGTGTTTTCCGCCGCGCCTAATGCGCCCGGAACTCGCGGCGCGCGGTGATGTATCTCGCGTAGCGAAGATTTCAGGTGGATCATCAGCGAAGACGAAAGGCTCGATAGCTGTACCGTAAGAAAAGAGGCGAGGAGTGGGGAGGAGGTGGGGGGGGGAGGAAAGGGCGGAATGATCGCGCGGAAACTTTCCCTCTTTCACGCCTCGTTCGCACTTATCGCGAGGATAACTCACTCGCTGTCGCATTACATCGCCCTCTTCTCGCGCGGCTCTCAAGATCGAACGGTATCCCTTCTCTTGTATTGTACACTCATGTGTTACGGTGGACAAGAAATGACTGCCCGTGAGTTTTCGTGATGCAACGTGCGATATTGTTTATGACAATGTGCGATTTGCTTATTCGATATATCGGCCGCCGGGTTGAAACCGAGGCCCTTCTCGCTCGCCAGACGCCGCCCGCGTTCGCGTCGATGCGAAAATAATCTGATCGGCAACAGGAAGGAGAGGAGGAGAAATAAAGACCGAGCGCGCGAGAAGGGAAACGGCAGCGGGGGCGGAGTGAGAAGGGAAAGGTGCCGGAGGTGCGCGTATTGTTCGGCAAATATTTCGATAAATCAGCGCGGCCGCGCACGACGGAAAGCGGCGAACAGCGACGCGCGGTAAGGTATACAACACATATCTTAACGTCGTATAAATCTCTGGCTGGAAAATTACAGCAATGCGAGATAGACGGAGAGATCGCGGAAAAGAAAGGATGAGAAGGAAAGTTTGCATCGAAGGTGGGCGAGCGAGCGCGAGAGCGGCGGGGTCGGTGGAGGAGGGAAGGGAAGGAGGCACGAAGAGGATAGAAAGCGCGAGACTTCCCTCGATCGGTAAAGGTGAGGCGGCTCGGAGAGTAGAGGGCGAGGCGAGGCTCGGAGATCCCGGGGGTTGGGGTAAAGCGTATACTTCCCCTCTCCTTTTGCCATCCGCCACCCCGGCTGCCGCCGCCTTCTCTCCTCTACCAACACCGCCGTCACCATCACCACCAGCACTACCCCAAATCCAGTAGTAGTAGCAATAACAGCGACAGCAGCAACATCGGTGACGGCTGCGATGGTGGTGGTGCTGATGGTGGTGGTAGTGGTGGCGGCAACAGAACGTAGTAGCAGCGGCAACGAAGGCAACGGTGGTGGCAGCGGCGGCGGAAGCAGCAGCAGCAGCAGCAGCAGCAGCAGCAGCAGCAGCAGAGGCGGCAGTGGTGGCGGCGGTGGCGGCGGTGGCGGCAGCGACGGCGGAGGCGGCGGCGGCGGTGGCGGCGGCAGTAGCAGCAGCAGCAGCAGCAGCTTTCCCCACTTCAGAAGAAAAGCACTTTCATAAATCTGCCAGCAGATATATGTGCGCACAATTTCCGAGATCCGGCCATTAAAGAGCCGCTCCTCGGCTATACCTCCCCCACTTCGCCCGCTTCTGCCTCTTCTATCGCTCTGAACCAACCGGTCCACCCTCCTCCTCCTCCTCTTGCTGCTGCTGCTGCTGCTGCTGCTCTCACCCGTTACCCGCACCCTTCCAGCCTCCTGCGCTCCCTCCCTCCCTCCCTCCCGCCCTGCCACCCTCTCACAGCCGCCGAAGCGGCGTGGATATAATGCGGCCGGGAGCCTGAAAGTAATTCTCTCCGTGGTTATATCTTGATCTCATCCCCACTCTCCGTCACCTCCCTCCCTCCCGCTCATCCTCCCGCAACCGCCACCGCCGCCTCCTTTTCGCGCAGCCTCCCCTCGGCCAGAGAGAGAAACCCTCGAAACCATTGCTATGAAGAATAAACGGCTAAGCAATGCCAGCGAGCCCGCGATCACCCACCCCTATACCCACTCAGCACCCCCCGCGCGCCATTCCGTTCCTTTCCACCTGAACCTTCCCCGGTTTCAGCCCGAGTCGAAAACTCAACGCTTAGATAACGTACTGAAATGCCTCGCGGCACACTCCTCCGCCTATCCTCCCTCCCGCCCTCCCACCCTCTACCCACCTTCGTTTCCACCTCCGTGCGCCACGTGGAATTCACCCTTTTCTCGACGTTCACGTTCGCAGTATGGGGCGGGAAGTGGGTGTCGAGGGGGTGGCTCCGGTGGTTGGGTGGGTGGTTGTCAGGGGGTTGGGGGTGCGCGGGATGAGTATGCCCCGATATCCCGCGGCGCGGAGTAACACGCTGTAAACAGTTTACTTCTAAATCGGCGAGTTTGCTATATATTTTCAGATAGGGGCTGACTTATGCCCGCCGACGCCCCTGGTAAGCGTCGACCGTTTTTAAAGATTTATCTTAGCGCAATACGCCGACACGTGGGGCTGTGTGGGGCGCCATTGCGCCCGAGCCGCAAGCTTCGGCTTTGAAAACGTTCTTTCAGAAAAGTTTCAAGAGCTGTAGTACTTTTCTCGTAAGAGAAAGAGAGAGAGAGAGAGAGAGAGAGCGCGCTGCAGTCGTTAAAATAAAAAATAAATAGAGGAGGAGAAAAGGAAGAAACGTGGCACACGCAATGAGTATTATCGTGACCTCTCTTTCTTTCTCTCTCTCTCTCTCTCTCTCTCTCTCTCTCTCTCTCTCTCTCTCTCTTTCTGCGGTACAGCATGCAGTTATGCTATTTCGGACACGAGCTGAGATAATCTCCACTACCCTTCGTCGGATAATTTTAATCCACATGTCCACCTTACGGTGGAATTTCTCGCGTCTGTTATGTTAGATTCGCCGTTAGTGACGGTGATTATTGCATTCAAAATCGATAATAGAGGCCCCTTGTCGGGGGTGGGGCCGAGAAGTTCTTCCCGCGAGAGGTAACTGATGAGCGACTCAACTACGGCATATTATACAGATTAATTACCCCTCTCGTGTCTGAAATGGGGATATTATTTATCTCTCCGAACCCCTCTCTTGTACCTTCGAGGAGCAGCTCCGGCATTCGACCGCCATCCGAACGAGGTGTCTTCTTTTTTTTGCTCTCATTCGGTATTCTATATTTTATGACTTTGTCTCAAACTATTCTTATATAAAAAAGGATCTTTTGCATAAAATATCTTGTGTACTTAATATTTTTTATCAATCGTATGGAACTTAACAAGTCGAAAAATTATGAACGGTTATGAAGCCACTAGAGCTCTTTTACCACCGATATTTTTATGTCAGTTTTGCGAACTCCATTGATTATTTATATTATATACAAATTTCGCGTCTCTGAAGCATGCTCCGCAGCGAATTTTCTGCTAGACTTCCGTCTATAAAATCGCTCTTCGACGTGGAAATGCGAATAGAAAATATCTCCCGAAAACACGTTGTACGCTCACGTCGAATGTCATTGATTTAAAAGAAGATTTACCTCGATGGTAAAGTCTTCCCCCAATATTCTCCGTCAGATAAAACATGATCGACGAAGTCAACGAGACAATGACGAATGCTATAAGCCACTGGATCGTGAGGGTTACAGAAAAGAAGGTTGGATCGATACGGAGTGGCTATCGGGCTTTCGATAATAATAAAATTTAATAAAGAAGGAGAAAGTTTGTGCAATACAGCACTTTCGGCTTCTCGTCGTCGGCGCGACGATGGAACTTCCGGGCGCAGCAAAATAGAGGGAAAAGGCAAAGATGAAAAAGAGAACGCGCTTTTATAAACGTAGTGAGAGAGCCCCGTTACTTCTAGTCGCAACTTTCAACACAGAAAGACGGAACTTTAATCAGAATCAAATCATGTTATTCGTCATCGGATTCATCGCAATGGCAAAAAATGGATCCGCGGCGCGCCTCTACCGTTTGAAGTTCCAACATTCGTGTGCGCATACACGCACACATACGTAACGCGAACACATGCACACACAATTTTATACATGTTTCATTGTGTTTGAGAGATATTATCAGACGGAAAGTAAATGAGAGATATACCACATCGAATTAATTATTCGTAATATTAATTATCGAGAAATGTTCTTTGCCCTTATACGTCCCGATCGAGCTGTTCACATGTCCGGTTGTATTTACCGAGAGATCTGCCGGGAGATTTTCTCCTTTTACCCGATACGCTGTCTACCTTCCTCAAAATCGAGCAACGCCGCTCGTGAAGCACTTCAACCTTGTAAAGAGACGCTCGAAACTAGACAGAACTGACCCAAAGTGCTAAGGACTACCTACGGGTGGGTAAATATGACTCCACCGCATACGACCCTCACCTGTTTTTCGTCGTCCGATCTCTCGGTCTAATTCGGAGAAAATCGCGAGGAGCGAGAGGGGACGGTAAGGAAACGGAGAAACGCGGAAATGACGAAAATGAGGAGGAGACAGAGAGAAAGGGAGAAAGAGGGAAGAAAAGGTGCGCGAAAGGACGAGAGAAGCAGCGGGTGGAAGAGACGGAGAGAGAAAGAGGGGGAAGGAAGAGAGAGAGAGAGAGAGAGAGAGAGAGAGAGAGAGAGAGAGACGAGGAGAAGGCGAAATACATCAAGATTGCATCCCCCACTCGACATCGCGGAGGACGGGAGAGGACGTTCTCCCCTTCTCGTGGTCGTTGCAGGGGAACGCGAGGGAGATTGTAGGTGGATGAGGAGGTAAAGGACGACGGGAGGGTGGGTGACGGCGGTGGTTGTGGCTGAATTCAACGGGGTGTACCGTCTCTGTTGCCAGCCCCGCCCGTCATATTCCGCGAGGGCCAATCCCGCGAGCTCTTTTTATTAGATCCATAAATCCATCATATCGTTCTCACCCCAACGGACCGTGCCGCCCTCGCACCCATTGGTCGGCATTATGATCTCACACCTACGGGGACCGCGTGGGTTTATGGCGGAGTGAGTGCGCGATCTGAATCCACACCGCCGCCACCACCGTCGCCGTCGCCGTCGCCGTCACCGTCGCCGTCGCCGTCGCCGTCGCCGTCGCCTTCGCCGCCGGCGCTTTGGCGCATTGCGGACTTTCCTTCACTCCGCCTTGTTATTAATATTGAATTTTTCCTCCGGGGAAAAGCGAGAGGATACGCGAAGCCGCCGTCGCGCGGAGCACCCGCGTTAAGAACTTGCTCGCGGTGGTGCTCGCGGAGGAGTGGTGCGCTCTCGTGTGTAGGTGGGTTCAAAAGGGCATCCACGCTGGTGGGGTTGCCGAGGGTTGTGCGCGCGCGCGAGTCTTGCGAGCGAGAGAGAGAGAGAGAGAGAGAGAGAGAGAGAGAGAGAGAGAGCCCGAGTCCGACCTGCAGAGACCGCTGTCCACTCTTCTCGCCAGCCGACGTTCTTTCCTCATCCGCGCGGCGCCCCTACGCCCTACGACGCGAGACGTTTCTCCCGGAGGGATCGGAAATTTGCCCGGTAATGCAGAGCAGCGTCGCGACGCACACGGACCCTTTGCGAGACAGACGCCCGCTCGCCGCTCGTATGTGTTATGGAATTTTCAAAAGGGACAAACGTTCACGCTACGGCCGTCGGAAATGGTAGTCTTCGACGATTTCAGGCCGATTCCACTCGAGTGGCGACTATCGATGCGGCGGCAGTGAAGTCTAGAAAACTCGCGAATCTCGAGTTGTAAGTGGTATCTGTGTGAGAACGGAGAGAGAAAGAGAGAGGGAGAGTCTATCGAAAATAACAGAACCAGACGACAATGAACGTAGAGTAGAATGATGATGAGAGCGTTGATAGCTCGAGCATGATCTCGCGTGACGCGCAGACGAGAGAATTTCGATTCTCGAGGGCTAGCTCTCCTGTCCCCCGTAGACTGCCGCAGGACCAAAAGAAACCGACGATGAGAGGAGCGCGCGCGAGGCGCAGGAGCAGGGAAGACTCGAAGACCATCAGACTGCTTGACGGACGCGGGGATCAATATCCTCCGATACCATACTCCGAAAGCTATATACGAACCCATTTCCACCGCCAATAAAACGCCATACCTACGTGTATTGCGCTATTCCGGCGATTCTCTTCCTGGCCTCCTATTGGCCGTAAAACACTGGTCGGCTGAAAGGTTGAATTTTATCGCGGGGAAAGAAATATCGATGTAAAGGAGAGCAACTCAGGAAGGTACGCTATGTACACATATACAAACAGTCGCTACGCCCGCCGTGCATTACGGCGAATGTGTCGGGGAAACGTTTCGCGTTTCTCATGATCTCAAAATGAGAAAACATAAAATACGCGAATGTTAAAAATCTCAACGAGTCAAATAAAAAGAAATGTACTCTCGCCTTCAAGCGACCAGGTCTATTATCATCGACGAGACAATCTTACGCGGTGGTATTACGCGATATTTCATAAAATCTTAAGAATCGTAAAAATTGCGATACCTGCTTGAGTAAAATCGTCGAGAGGAACGAAGATTACGCAAAGCGACAGGAGACAGGAGATCCTCACACGCGTGCGAAACGTCATACTTCCGTATGAATTATAAACATGATACGGATTTGCCTCTCAGCTTCCTCTTCGCGAGCGCAACATCCGCCGATGCAGCTCCAACTATGGATGCACCGGCGCTATATAGGCACCAAGCCGCAAACTCGGTACAGGCCGAGATACAGGAGCGAATCGCTGTATATGAATATGGATAGGACGAGGTCGCGCGATTCCATTGGAAGATCCGCGGCTCCAATCATAACGCGATGCGATATCGTTCGCGCTATGATATGACATTATCATAACGCGGCCGGTGTATTATTGGTCGCGGGTGCGCCCTACTCTGCCTCCTTCGCTCCTTCCTTTCTTCCGTTCTTCCAGCCACCCCCGAGCCGTGTTCCGCGCCTCGACGCATACGTTTCTCGGTTGGGTGAGGTGGGGCACAACCCCCGCTATCCGCCACCTCTCCCCTGCCAACTCTGCCGCTTCCCCTTCTAGCCCCGACCGTTCTCTCTCTCCTCTCTCTCTCTCTCTCTCTCTCTCTCTCTCTCTCTCTCTCTCTCTCTCTCTCTCTCTCTCTCTCTCTCTCTCTCTCTCTCTCTCTCTCTCTCTCTCTCTCTCACATTCTCTCTCTCTCTCTCTTTCTCTCTCTGCGCGCCCGCCACCTCCACCCCGCCGCTCCGGCCACCCTCCACCCCCGCCCGAATTATGAGGATCAATACACGAGGAAGCTTGCAAGGGCAGCGCCGACGCTACTCGTTTGTCGACCTTCTTCGAGCGTGGACCTTCTTCGTCTCGCTGGACAACCGCGCGAGTGACGGCGTCGCGATCGCCGGTTTCCTCGCGCTACCACCACCGTCTACCATCGTCTCTTAGACCACAGAATGCGATTCCTGTCCTTTTTGCACACACACGTACACACGTACACACGCATGACGGTCGCGTTAACGCACGCGTTAACAGCATCCTGCGGACGTACGCGTTTGGATTTGCCGTGACACGTTTTGATTTTTCATGCGATTGCATTTGTTTACCCTCCGATGGAACGTTGAGGACGGTTGCAAGATAAATAATTGCTCAGCGCAGGATCTGAGAAAAAGATCCTGCTTGGAGAGCATTTGGAGCATCTTCGGAGATGTCGGTTCAGCAAGGACCGTGGTCCTCTCATTGGACATTCGATCGTACGAACGACGGTTTCGCGGTAGTCAGTTCTCTCGCGCGTATCCTGTCCAGCATTGTTTCTATCCCGAAGCCCTACATGTGCTTCCTTTGCTCCTTTACATGCATATATGTATGACAGCTCTCGGCAGTAGCGCCGAACGCTGTTGACAAACGAACGAACCAACGAACGAGCAACGTTCGTCGCTTTTTAAGCGCAAAGTGATAATGATGTCAAACTGTTCGCGGCGCAGCTACGTCTGAAAGCCGACATTTCGACGCACAGGTCGCTTTTAATTGGTTTAGCAATTAGATCGGCACGTGAACAACGCAGACCCGCTCGGGCTTACGCAAATGCGCTCACACGCGAGACCTCTCGCATGTTCCTACCGAGCACGGAAATCTGGAAAAGGATCTGCGATATCCCCAACTCGGTTGGGGTTGCCTTTTCTTTTTTCAACAATGGGGAACTTGGAGGATCAGACTCTGAGAAAAGGAAAAATCAAGCCACTATATAAAATCATACGACACATTCTATTTATTCGGAATGAACCGAACTGCGGAATTTTTATCAGGATTCTGATTACTCGAGCACGTGGTATAAAGAATCTCGTGGTATAAACCTCGTCTCTTCTCAGCCTCTATCTCATCTTCCGTTTTCTTTTTCTACGTACGAAGATTTTCTCTACGGGGAGAGAATTCGCCAAACGTTGTACCGTTTGACAGTTGAAGAATCTCGGATACTTCCTCGATGCTTGTTTCAAGGGAGGAGAGACCAACTCTCGAATTATTTGAGGAGTCTATCGTGAAAGATGCGGTATCCTGCGACACCCTGCGTATCTTCACGAGGCGCACGCACATAGATGCTAATTTACATCTCGAAGACGGTCGCGGTAAGCATCCGAAAGGAGCCAGTCGCATAAAATGTCTGCGCGAATACGTACGACACGGCGCGGCGGTGGCGCGGTGAATCGGACACACAAGCCCGATAGTTTACACACGAAGCACCCGCATGGTCTCATATGTGCGTGGCTAGCATTATATCGCAGAACAATCGATACATACCGTCAGCACGATGGAGCTCAAATTCCCGGCGCCCGTTGCCCGAACTAAGCCAACCGACCGCGCGCTGCAGCCGTTCAATGACCACAAACTACCTAGTTCCCCGTCCGCGTGTCACTTTGCATATCTTACAAGGCGGCGACCACAATCTCAAAACCATTTTGCCTACCTGTCCCCCGTACGCTCGCGGGAGCGAACATTGTAAATCGCGACAATTGTATTCGACCCTATCTCCGAGAGCTGAGCTTTGTGATATTTCCTTCTTGATTCGTCGTCCTTTCACTTCAGTCGTACAAGTGATGAAACGAGACGGATGGCACGTCAGAATGGAATTTTTCATACAAATCACTCGTATTCGGTATATTACTTTCGAAGAACTTCCTTGTGAAGTATGAATTTCACGATTACTTGAGACAACCCAGCTGTTGAAAATATTTGTAAAGGTGCTCCATCTTGCGGAGGAAGTAACATATATAGATCACCCAAAAATGTATTCTATTTGTAAAGTGATTTTTCCCATAGTGTCATATTCTAAACGAAACCTTTCACAGAAAAAGGATTCCTCTTTCGATGAAGCAATTAAAGAGAACCGCTCATTTAAAATTTATTAGATATTATTCTGTTTTCCTCTTATTTCAAAAAGATTTCCTCTTATATGAAGAGGAATATGTTGATTTGAATGTCAGTTTCTTTTGTTCAGTCATGCTTTACTTCCAGACATGAACGAAAAAGTAACCATGGATCAGAATATTTGGAACGCTTTTTAAAAAAGGTATGTATGTTGGCGTAACATATAACGAAGATAATTTACCCATATTTGATCAAATACGGTTCATAATCTATTGCAACAAGTTGAATAATATATTCTTTCTTTTAACTATATTTCATACAATTAGTTATGATGAACACCTTTGTAGCTATGAAATCCATAACAAAACTGATTGGAAATTTATTTGTTATGATGATCTTATTTCATTCGTACCTGTTTATTGTAGAACTGGAGCCAGAAGTGCATATATGTATATTACTTCTATATATGTATATTACTTTTCGCTATATATTATAATAATTTTTTCAAATTAACCAGTATAACCAGTAAGAATAAAGTACAGTAAGAATAAATAATAGTCATCTTAAAGAAAGATTAAATAATCTATGTATAAGAGGAAATTTATATTAAAATCAATAAGATTTGCATTATATATATATAACATGCAATCCCTCTAACTTTAAGAATAATGTGTTTGTAATATTTTTCTCTTAATCTTGGAGGAATCCTCCTGAGGCTATATATATGAATAAAATCCTCTAAAATTTAGATGTGATTCCGCTTGTTCTGAAATTACTTTTTTTTTTTGGGTGATTGCATTTAATAACTTATAACAGTCGTCACAAGCACGACAGAATGTCATAAGGTAGATGCATGTGTCTACATTCGAATACTATGCACAGATATAAACGTCGAGTTAAGCAACTCGTGAGGAAAAAACTATAAATGATCAGCGGTGTGCACTTAAGTAATATCCCCGTCAGCTCTCACGTTCGTTGCCGTCAGCATCTACAATACAATCGTCAGAAGCGCCTTCCCCGTTACGGAGCAGCGCGTTTCATCCCTCTCCCCTGTGACGATACTCTGCTCTCGCAGTGTCCTCAGTCAAATGCGACGGCCACGTCGTAACTCGGAGATGTCGCGAAGAAAGTGTCGTTCCATAGGCAGCGCTCGGAAGGTGCCATACAGAGTGGTGATGGTGGTGGCGGTGGTGGTCCGTCAGTCGGACGAATGGGAACGTAAGTGTGCTCGTGTCGGTGGTGAGTGTACTGGTAGAGGAGGTGGAGGAAGAGAAGGAGGAGGTGGAGAAGGAGGAGGAGGAGGAGGAGGAGGAAACGGGTAGGAGCCGTCCGCGGGAAAAAGGAGAAAAGGGAGTGAATTTTTTATCGGTAAAAACTCCATTAGAGAGAGAAAAGCGACGGTGTTTGTTATTGGTCATCCTTGGGGGGAAGATGGAAGGGTAGGGCTGGGTGGAGGCTGGGGGTCTTGTCCAGCGCAGAGATATCCATCGATCCGAAGGACGGTGGATCCGCCACCGTCCTCGAATCTACCCCCTTCTTACATTCTATATCCTGGGGAGGATTCTCCCCCTCCTTCACCCCCTTCACCTAGCGGCGACTCCTACGAGGGTGAAGCGGCGAGAGAGAATGAGAGAGAGAGAGAGAGAGAGAGAGAGAGAAAGAGAGAAGAAGAAGAGCAGGAGAGTATGTGTGTATATATATATATATGTGTGTGTGTGTGTGAGAGAGAGAGAGAGAAAAAGAGAGAGGAGCGTCCGTCCCTTTCTACGAGAGAGCTCTACGTAGTACGTACGCAGGCAAGCATCTACAATGTTCCTTTGGCGCGGGTGGTATCAAAGAAATCAATTACCCAGCAACACACACGAGTCCTGCAGCCGATCTCTACACACGGTCCACCCAACCTAGCCCGTTCTCCGCTCTTTCCCCGGCACGGAGGCAGCGTCGAGCACTCACGCCCTCTCTCCAGGCGTCCATCTTTTCTGGAGTGCCACCCCCTGCGTCTCACATATTTATTTTATACTGCCCGCACACCTTGCACGACCGTTCCCGACCCCGGGATGGAATTCTTTATCAAGTCGCCCTTCCACGGCAACGTAACGGAACCTACATCTATCGCCTATCGGCCGAATGCCCCCTCGAATTGAATCGAGAGACGTCATTTTCGCGAAATCCATGCGCATCGCGTTTTGATTCTTACGACGCAAACGCGGCTCGCCAACGTCTTATGGCCAACGTCGACGCCTCGAGTATTCAGCATCGAATTGTTTCGAGAAACTGCGCACACCCTCCCGAGTTGTTACGCGAACCATATTTTGAGAAATATCATTTTTACATGTGTCATGTAAATTATAATCGTTCATGTATTCCAACGTAATGTGGATTCTCGAGGAACTCGATTCGATCGCGAGCCCGACCGCCAGGACGCGCGCATCGAATGTTGCAGGAAACGGTGAGAACCCGTTTATCAGCTCGCGCACGGCCCGGCCCCCAGAATCTCGGGGATGGTACACGGTATTAATCTAAACTAAAAATGGTCCTTCGCATAGTCGAAGCGTCGCCTTCGGGGGACAGGCCCGGAATCAAATGGATTGCGAATGGACGGAGAACAGTGGGCGCGAACGAGAGGAGACAATGGTAATGGTGTAAGAGGAAAGGAAGAGAGAGAGAGAGAGAGAGAGAGAGAGAGAGAGAGAGAGAGAGAGAGAGAGAGAGAGAGAGAGAGAGAGAGAGAGAGAGAGAGAGGGAGAGAAACGGGGAGAACGGGGGCAGACAGGAAAAAAGAGAAGGAAGAGCGAAACGGAGAAAAAGAGAGCCTCAATGTGGCGTGGGAGGATGGAGGACGGCCGTCGGAATAGCCTCAACTGGACAGCACGTGGACGACTGGACTACCTACTTTTATATCGCTCGGGAAATAATGGGATTCCCATCATGAAGTGGATTTCCCTTGGGAGCCAGTGGACATCGATGCACCCGTCAAGAGATCCAACACCATCCGACGCCCGTATCCTATCGGTCTCCTACACCCCCGCCACGTTCATCATTCGTGCCTTCCCGCGACCATTCACCTGTTCGGGCTTCGCGTCACACGGCGGTTCAATTTTATCGCGTCACGACAATGATCGTCACAATATATTATATAAAAAAAATAATAATAATAATTATTATTATATATATATATATAAAGTTTCGCATGTCTAAAATAAACTTTAATCAGGACGTTTAAACAACATTTTTAAATTCAATTAGTTTTTAAATTTAATTAACGCCTATGTCAGAAACTCTTTATATGTGCGTGTGTATAAAATATCAAATTCACCTGATCTCTACATGCTGATTGAGCATTCTTACGTACTTGTGTCGTACGCGAGAGAGCGGAAACAAGCTGATTATATCATCGGTTGACCTGACGCGTCAACATAAGTGCCTTCTGTAGAATACGCAGCAAACACAGACGCTTTGTCAAGACGAGGGGCTCGTCTGACATTCGAATCTCAGCAGCTTTTGGCTTCGTACCGACCGCGATGAAAAACGCCGACATATGCTTTACATCAAAGAAAAATGATTCTACTTACTCGGACCCGTGCGATTCTCCCGACCAGTGATATTCTGCCTGTGTAGAACACTGTAAAGAGAATAAGTACGATATATGTTAACATGATATTACGACACTATGATACGTAACCCAGTACACACAATGACGTATTGATGATGTATCAATGACATCAGTAACATCATTAACACGTTACCATGTGTCTTTTCTGGGAAGTATAAAAATATACGACATTTGTACTTTATTTCAATTGTTTCGAAAGCTAACCTGTTCTGTGCAAATTTTCATTCTTGACTCATATAATTGAACGTTGGCTTAGATGGACCTTTGACCTTTTATTAGTATAGATGGAAGCAGAAGTACATTCAATCTGTTGTTTAATTAAATTCTAAAAAATAAACGTCCGTATTTAGATATTATTGAATTGTCTACGCAACGTTATCTACTGTTATCTATCGTTGCGTTGTAATTCACAGATCAGTATAATAACATTAACATATGATATATTTACTATATTCTCTCTCTCTGAAGTTGTTTTTTCTTCTTGACTTAAACAAAGCGTTCTCCGCCCATTTCGTCTTATATTTCTGTTGTCACGATGTCTTCAAACACATTTTACCGTGCCTGATTATCAGACCTACTGGATTAAAATTAAGGTTAAGTTCATTCACCACGCAGATACGAACGAAAGATGGTCGAGAAATTCGTATCATATATAGTATGAATTTCAAAAGATATATTAATTAGAATCGATGTTAGCGTTACAATTATATAATTTTGTATGTTCACGCCTAATTCGACGTAATTTTTTTTAAAATATATAATAAATGTAATTACAATATAAAATCTCATTTCTCACGATCAATAGAAAGGAAAATTCAACAGATATTCTCAACAAAAACGATAGCAAAGTCGTTCAAAAAGTACTTTATAGCTTGAATTATATAATTTTCATATATATTAATAAATGCAAAGTTTTCTTATTTTTTATGGCACTATACACGAAAATAATTTAAAATACGTCAATATTTGAGCATAATTACCGAAACTTTCGAGGAAGTTTATAGTTACACACACAGGATCACATAAACGAGAGTCGAATTACACATAATTAAATTGTTAAATAATCTTATACAATTAACGTTTATCGAATTTGGAAACAGCAACTTTTATTACTTACAAAATAGAAGAGATTGTTCAATAAGTATGGTGGCGGCTCATAGCGGAGACTTGGGAATTAAATTCAAAATTACTCAAGACCCGAACCTTCTTTAATCAATATGTATCGCTCGCTTAGCCAAGATTCAAACCTTTTCGATGAGTCGCTAGAATTAAATTTAATAATTAATTTCTCGAAGATTAAAATGAATTAGATAAAACGGTTAAATATAAATAAAAAACTTAATATTAATAACAAGTAAAATTTAATAATGTATGCATGTATATGTATGTTCATAACCGAGTATGCAAATTATAAAATTAAATATAAAAATGGCCACCCGTTAGCGTTATTGCTAGAAGTATAGTCTGCATGGTCTCGAAATACTTTTTAATATTTGAATTATGGATAGCTCATTGCATGAACCATTGGGGCGAGCGTAGTTCACATACACTTTCTCAGAGGGCGCGTCGAAAAAAGCGTTTCTTGAAATCCGAATCAGCAGCCGCTCTCAAGCTTCTCTCTATAAGAAACGGTTTAATCAAAATACCGGCATAGCCGCGCTTTCAGACTTTTTCAGTCTTTTCTATGATATATGTAAAGTGTGAATATTCTTTCTTTGATCATTTATAGCCAGAAAGATGAAGGTATCAGGATCTACCGCCAAAGAGAACACCACTGCTGAGGTTAGTATACTCATTTCTTCTGATATGAGAAATGTATACACACGACGTTGTAACATTTCTGTTTGATAAGCCTCAATTATCTAGCCTCAATCACTTGTAAACTTCAAATTCATGTGCCTACTTCTCTAATGCAACAGGATTTGCGCAATAAATTCTTTTACTCTCGATTTTACCGTTTTTCTCACTTATTTATTATTGCAAACAGAGATATTATTCTTGTTACTTTTTTAAGTATAAATAAGATATTTCAAGGTGTGATATCATAGCAAGAAATTACAAGTTTGTTTTATATATTAAATTACTTTCTAAGAAAAATAACAGAGATAAACTAATTAATTAATTAATAGAAAAAAATGATAATGTCACTTTTGTAGAAAATAAATATATTAGATATTTATGATTATTTTCTTTTATTAAAACAGGATAAGATTAGAGAATCATTGCACATGTTGCAGCCATCAGCCACAGATAAAGAAAACCTGGTTGCTGCTGGTAGAATTCTCAGGTCTGCTAAACAGAGTAAAGAAGCAAAGACTGAAAAGTAAGTTGATTTTAAAAGACTATTATGTAAGTCTATTGTGATAAATTGACTAAATATTAATATAACATTTCAGTGTTACTTTAAGCAGAACAAAATCTAATCTTTCAATTAAATCTAAAAAGATTACATTTCAAGACAAAGCTGTACAGACTGCTCGGGGAGAAAAGATAAAAATTGAAGTTGAGGATTTAACATCTACAGGTATTATTAATATATTTTTTCTAGCTATTTTTATCTTTTATATATATGATAAGACATTTTAAATTATTTTAAATGATGAAAATGTTTATTTCTTATTTTTTGTTTATAGCTGGTCCAAGTCAGAACTATTGGGAAGTCTTGGCTGAAAGACGGCAAATAGCGCTTGATGATGCATTTGATGAAATTAAGACACTGAAAGATCGCATACAAGAAAAACAAGATGAAGTAAATAAACTAAAAGAACAAAGTGAAAAATTGAAAGCAGAAAAACTTGTGCAGGAGGAGATGTTAAAAGAATCAAGGGCACTTATTGCAGTACTGGAGGTAATATTTAGATGTAGCATTAATATTTAATGTGCAGCATTTATTGTCTTATAATTACTATATATTCTATATTTTATTGCAGGATATGATTGAAAATGACAGCAATGGCATAAATCATTCATTAGATGATAGCATGCCATGATATAAATATAATATATACATAAATAATATATAACTTCTCATATGATTAACATATTATTAAATATTAATATTATATATGTACAATTTTACAAATATGACACACCTGGTAAAACAGTATCAAAGCAAAATATTAGAGTGGCTACTCTCAGATTTCTTTTTGATGTATGCTGGATTATTTTCTTTTACTATCCGATTTCTGTATATATGATCACATTACGATCTATTAATCAAACTTTAAAATTGACATTTCAAATCTTGTAAACAAGCATATGCCAAGGATAAGTTAGAGTTGCCGGTCACGTTAAACATTTAAAATGATAAAGGTTAAAATTAGAGTAAGATTATATAAAATTATATTGTATACAATTAAAAGATAAAAAAAGAAAATATAGTAGAAAGCAATGTGAAATTAATATATCCAAAATATTTCTAAAGATTATTAATAGTCCCCAATTTTTCTACAAATGCTTAGAACAAAAATATGCCATTTATTGTCAATTTGTAACAAGTATTTTATTTTATAATATAAGCGGATATATTGTTAGTATGAGGAATGATGCAAAACATGGTATATAAAGGAAAGTTAAAGCAAATTATATAATGCTTATAACAATTTATTTTTTAATTTTTTGTATTGATATTTCAAGTCGAGGTAAATTGCTGTCAGTACCTAAATACTGTTATTTAGAATGGCTGCCAAAAACACGACTTTTTTTATGCAGCGAATAGCTAACTGAAGATAACACAATTTCTTCAGTAATTTTGAAAGAGGTGGGCTTCCTTACTGATTTGCTTGAAACTTTGGAATACTAGTTGCTTTCCATTTACATCAAAACTTAGATAAATCGCATTTGTGACGTCATAACTCAGTTGAGTGCACATTCCTTTTGATGCTGAAAGAGAGATTCAACTGATAAGGAGATGGCAAGACATGTAAAATCGATAATTAAATGAGTCATTTCAATCGAATGGGAGAGTTGAGTATTTAAAACCCTAAAAAGGTTTGCATGTATGGGCCTTTGTTTGCGAGAAATTTGCAATTAAAAAAACAGTTACATGTTAAGTATAGTAACTTGAACTCAATAAGCATGAAGCGCAGTAGCTAAGGCGCGCGCTAGTATTTTGTCGTCTGTATCCGAGAAGTATTCAAGTCCTCCCAGTGCTAACTTTTTTTTTATAATATGTATTACTATATTTTAT
Source organism: Harpegnathos saltator (assembly GCF_003227715.2). NCBI lineage: Eukaryota > Metazoa > Arthropoda > Insecta > Hymenoptera > Formicidae > Harpegnathos > Harpegnathos saltator. The sequence continues at coordinate 33,953 of NW_020230524.1, read as the reverse complement.
ATTTCTATAATATACTATTTTTTTATAGGACAACATAATGCATACATATATAATAATATCTGTCTTATTATATAAAAAATTCGCATCCACATCCGTTTTTTTCGTCCTTTTGCGTTACTCAGTTTTTTTGCATTTTTTTACGTTTTTCTGCGTTTTCAGCGTTTTTCTGCGTTTCTCTGTATTCGCATCCACATCCACATCGTTTTTTTTTCGTCTTTTTGCGTTTCTCATCGTTTTCCTTTATTTTTCTGCGTTTTATTGCGCTTTTCTGCGTTTCTCTATATTTGCATCCACATCCACATCCACTTCTTTTTAAATCCTCCCCGTTGCATACAAACGATCTGAAACGGTTGATTTACCAACATTTAATGCTTCAGCTAATTCTTGAAGCATTTGAGCTGGGTTTTCATTCAATAATGTCTGTAATTCGGCATCTTCAACCTTTTCTGGTTGACTTTTTTGACCTGAACGTTCTTTGTCTTTCAAATCGAAATCACCAGGCCGAAATCGCCGATACCAGTACTCGCGTGTTTAGACCGATGGAGAAAAGTCAGAATAAGTTTCTGAGATGAATAGGTGGACTTCAGCAGCTGTTTTCTTCGAATCGGAAAAATAAAGTAATGTCGAAAATGCTCTTTACTATGCTCCATTTTCAATCGCATAAAAAGCATAATTATGTTCACGAATCGCATAAAAAGCATAATTATGCACATGCCATGTGTCAAATTATTTGTAGAAATGTTCAAGCTTTAAAATGGCGTACCAACTTTTAAAATATCTCTAGTAGATTTGTAGCTATATTAAACTTTCAAAACTAACCGGAACACCTAATATCTTAGAGAAGGGAAGAGAGAAAGAGAGAGAGAGAAAGAGAGAGCAAGGATATACCGCAGGCACATTCGATTTTTTAATCTCGTGTAATATATATTCCGTCTTACATATAATATAAATTATCATTACGTCGAAATAAAACTACCTACTGATAGTTAAAGTCTTGTCGAGTTTCCGTTGGTATTTTATTGGTTGTCTGGCTCCTTACAGAATGTCCACAATTATCAATTATGCTAGTAAAGAGTAGTCAATTGATTTTTTATTTAGTAATCAATATCATTATAAATTTAACATGCCTAAAAAATATACACGAATTATTTTATAAAAGTAATATCGCGCGCTAACCAAGACTCATCCTGAGTTAGAGTGGAGAGCAACAAGATCAAGCAATTAGAAAGATCCTTCTGTTTCGTTTCGCGTTTCAATCCATGCAGAGCAGCTAATTAATTTTACTAGAATAATTTATCTGCACACACGCGCGCACATGTTATGTTCTGCAACTGCGTTTGACTAAAAACTTCACTAATACATTTATCATGTATAATAAAAAAAAAAGTATAACATACACATTATATGGAGAAAGTCGGAAAGAAAAATAGAAATCAAAATACACAGATGTGTTTGGTTACGGATTCTTCGTTTCGTAATAGACTTTTTAAACTCCATTCTTATATCCCGAATATGAAAAAATCGATAAGTCACGCTGTATGTTTTAGATCAGCAAAAGCAATAATATAATCCTCCGTATTATTACTATAATAATAATAATCGTTTATTACAGTAGTAATTCGCAAGACAGATGAAGTCATATTGCTATGCTTTTACTGGAGCAAAAGGTGGATGTAGAAATAGCAAAGGGAAAGCAGAATGGCTCCACATTGGAGTTCGTCGGGGGACGGCACGATCGGATAAGAAGTAATGGAGGCCCTCTCAGAATTTAAAACCTTCGCTCGGAATACTCGTCGTCTGATCAAATTCGAAAGCTCCTTCTCCGACTTGTGGTGCCAAATTCGTATCGTCAGCCTGAAAACGATAATTATGTATAACGACAAAATACATACCGTTATTATTAGAAACGAACGGAACGAAGAGAATAATAGAGTCAGATCAGGAATGATAGATCAGAAATCTCCTGATGCTTCCCACCTCAAGACTTTTTATTCAGGATATATAATGAACACTAAATATATCTTTTTCATTTAGTGTCTGCTATGCGTTTAAAACATGATTCCAATGTTTTAAACACATAATTATATATTGAAAAGTTATATGGTTCTTTTAATGGATCATGTAAAAAAATGCTATTCTTACCTCCTCCGAAAAGTATTGCTCGATGATATCGTAAGCTAACTTGTAGATATCTACATTTTCATGATTTTGCAGTGATTCAATCTTATCCAAACCTGTAAAAATGTAAATGTAATTATTATATAAGTACATACTCGTTGCTTTTACTTATTTTTCAATTTTTTTTCTTATAAATGTACGTGTACCTGTGAAGAATATAAAGAGATGGATGTTTGATAAAATATTGATGATAAAGTATACTAACCGGCGCACTCCTCGATCATATTTGCCAATTGCTCAACCTGTTGACCCGCAAGTTTAAGCATATTATGTATTCCATCTAACACCACCTGTACAACTTGAGTATCTTTACACGACAGAAGATCGCAAAAGGGACCGATTACGCCTTCTTGTATGAGCCGTGCAACTTGATCTCTATTACCACTTACTGTAAGATTGCTAATTGCCCATGCAGCTTCTTTCTGTGTTTGAAATTCTCCCTACAAAAGTAACATAAATTGTACTGCATGTAACAATACATAAAATATAATACATAAAATATACATAAAAAATACATAAAATATAAAACTTTGTATTAGATAAAAAATTACACACATAAATGATTTCTTTCAAAAATTACACACATATTTTTTTTGTATTGAATTTGAGAAAATAAAAAATGTTTGTATATTATATAGACTTTTCATCAACAGAATAGTCTAGTTTTATATAATTATATTATAGGTAATTTAATATATTATGTTTATAAAGTTAACTATATAATTAATCTTACCTTTGCTAAATTACGAATAATAAGTGGTAATAACGCAGCGTCTATAACAGCTTGAACTTGCGATTGATTGCCAGCCGTGATGTTCGAGAGGAACCATACTGCTTCCTTGCATATTTTTTCCTTGGGGTGAGTCAATAAATTAGGAAAATGCGAAAGTGCATCACAGTTTAAAACGGTCTGCGTTTGTTCATCTGTGCCAGTCACGATATTGCCAACTGCTCTGAGCGCAGCAGTTTGCACCTTGACTTCTTTGTGCGAGAGGAGCGGTATTAAACGAGGTACAACTCCACTATCAATGACCATTTGAATTTGCTCGTTACCACCGTCGGTGAGATAGCTCAATGCCCATACTGTATCAACAAGAATCTGTCAAATAAAATTTTATTAGATTATCAATCCATATGATAGAATGATCAAGGATTTTATTTGTACAATGTAATACTCACATTGATATCTTGATGATGAATAAGCGCATTTAGGGCAGGCAAAATGTCCTTTATAGTTTGAACTGGTGGTGGTGGGTCTTTATTCCTACATAAGTTTACAATGACCCAGGTAACATTACGTAAAAATGTAATAGGTATATCTGGTTTAATAAACGTTAGCAATGGCTGCACAACACCAAGATTAATGACATAATCTCTTGGTACTGGGCCATCTCCTATAATGTTACCTATAAAGAAATAAAGATGTAAATTACAAAAATAATTCATTTTTAGATGGGTTAACAGCTTTAGCAAATAATATATTTTGGAAAAAAAAAAGGAATGACTTGCATGTGTGTGTGTGTGTGTGTGTGTATGTGTGTTACAAGTTGAGCAATTTATAAATTTATAAAAAAAGATTTATATAATAATATAATAATCAAGTGCCATACCTAGGGCCCATACTGCCTGCTCACAGACGTTCTGCTGACTTGAAAGCAACAAATGTAAAAACAGCGGTACAGCACCAGCTGCTACCACAGCTTGCGTTTGGGCTGAAGTTCCACTTGCAATATTTGTTAAAGCCCAGGCTGCTTCAAATTGTAAAGATGGGCTAAAAACATTAATATTACATATAATGTATACAGTATTAAACTTATCATTGACAAATACTTTTTAAGAACTTTTGCACAAGATTCTTAATTACAGCATATTTTTTTTTAATCAGACCTTTTTTATTAATTTTATTTGTTATTACTTTGAATGCATCTAATCTATCAATTTATTTATTTGTTCATATCTGTACATATTTGTTCATACCTGTTATGCTGTTCCAGACATCCAACTAAAATTGGTAAAATACCACTCTCTATCAAGGGATCAATAGGTGGATTACGATCTGATGACAATAATTTTCTTGCTGATTGTACAGCTTGTAATTGTTCTGTTGGATCTGAACTAGCAGCCTTTGCTACTAATTCTTCCAAACTGATTTTTGCAAGATGTTTATCAATATCATCTTCATCTATATAAAAAAGAAATTAGAATTACATTTGTAAACTATAATTCACATAATCATTTGGTATTTGACTAAAATCAAAGAATTTATGTTAAAAATATTCTGCTAAGTATTATGAAAATCCAATCTAATTTAATATATATTAAAGCTATCATATATAAATATATAACAAAATTATATCAAAACTTATTTTTAGATATTTTACCTGTTGAATCTGTGATAGGCACATTTCTTCGTTTTTGTAAAGTCTCTTCACGCTTATTTTTACGTAATTCTACAGTCACTTCATTGCGTCTTCTTCTCATCTCCTGAAATAATCAATAATGATGTATTATTTTGTACTACAATATTATTTGATATCAGAATTGTAATATGTCAGTCGAGATGAAAGTAATTCAAATAAGCAAGTGAAACTTTGTTTATGTCATATATACCAATTCTAAGATATTATGTGAGTTTATTAGTTGCGGAACATAAAAATCAAATTTATGTAATTAACAGAATTAATAGCATGGATGAATCTGTAATTATGTTTTACACAAATGGTATAGATATGAGAAAAATATTTAGAATTAGAGGATTCTGTAACTTCACATAGATACATGTATAATTAATTTGCTAGGTTCTTCCAAAGAAGGAAACGATCAAGAATGCTAATTGAATGTAATATATAACGTAACAAAATTTTCTTCTAGAAGAACTACCTTATAAAGTTATAACATCTAGTCTGTTCTTTATACAGCTGTATCTTTTATCATCTTACAATACTTCTATGCTTTTCTCTTCTATCAAGTGTCAAATCTATATTACACTTTGTTTTAAGTACAGATAGTGCAACTTGGTGTAGCTATAAAGGACAGATCTATAACGATCATACATATATTTCACTATAATCATTACAGAATAGCAGATTGTATCAGTACAAATTGCAAAAATTAAAAAGTAATAAATAGTATGGAAGGAAAAATAAGAAAAAGAGAACAAATAAAAGCAGGAAGAGGAAGAGGAAGGGAGAGGAAGAGAAAGAGGGGGAAGACAGCAGGGGATGAAACTAGAAGAATCGAAAGAAAAAAAAGCGAGAATGAATAGCAAGAAAGGAAATGACGAGGGAGGAGAGCAAATGAACGTAGAATAAATGAGAGAAGAGCATGGTTCGGCGTGTCCGCATGCACGCACGTACGCACGCACGCACGAGAAAAACGACATTTGCACGTTAAGAGAGTTCTAGAACGTGCTCGGTCTCGACGACATGACTCGTCCATCCGTCCAGCGCGACGAAAGTCGCTTCCCAGACCTCGCCTGTGAACGGTAGCCCGTTTCACTCACCTCTTGATCCTTGCCTTTGTTCTTAAACACCATCATTCGGTTCTTATTTAGCATCGGAGCCTCGGCCGCCATTTTTTCAATAACCAATCTCCGTCCTCGCGTAGATCAATGTACGATGCCGGCACGCTGTTGCCGTGTGTCTGTTACAGCTGAATCTCACACGTCCGCGTAAGCTCCCACCGTTCTTCCCTCTTTCGGCCGGTTGCAACTTGTTCCCACCTATTCCGATCTATCTCGACAACTGCATTCCGACTCGTGCAATCCGCTATGTCGTGTAACGTCAATATGCAGTATCATGCATAACACGCTCAATCACGTAACGATGATCGCCGTTATCCTCGCTGCACAGTGCTCCTTCAAACAGTACGAAACTCTCTTCGTTTGTATTAGATTTTATTTGTCTCCTCTTTCACCACTGTAATCGAGCGAAACAGACGTACAGACTGACCAGGAACAGACTCACACGAAGAAGCTCCTCCAACGTTCGTAAATGAATGCGAAATGGGTGATCGGGGAACGTCGCGCAATGAGGACGGTGTGTTCTAAGATATGTTCTGTTTCGCGCGCTCGACAATTATGGCCGTGTTCCAAAACTCACTGCCAGTACAGAAAATACATGGTTTGTGTCACTCAAACTATAACTTTTCAGCACTCAGCCTCAGGCCGTGCTCCAAAATTTATTCTACGTTCATTTGCTCTCCTCCCTCGTCATTTTCTTTCTTGCTATTCTTTCTCGCTTTTTTTTTTTTCTTTCGATTCTTCCAGTTTCATCCCCTGCTGTCTCCCCCCTCTTTCTCTTCCTCCTTTTATTTGTTCTCTTTTTCTTATTTTTCCTTCCATACTATTTATTACTTTTTATTTTTGCAATTTGTACTGATACAATCTGTTAGGCCCAGTTCCACAACTTGCTTTAAACTCCGTTTAAAGCAACTTGTGGAACTGGGCCTTATTCTGTAATGATTATAGTGAAATATATGTATGATCGTTATAGATCTGCCCTTTAAGGTCATTCTACAATACGTGTCGTAAGTGTAAGTCGTAAGAATTAACGAATCACAGTCGATTATTATAAAAATAATCGGCTATAATTGGTCAGTTCTTACGGCTTACACTTACGACACGTATTGTAGAATGACCTTTATAGTTACACCAAGTTGCACTATCTGTACTTAAAACAAAGTGTAAAGCCAGCGGCACACGATGCTTGTTTTCGTGCTGGGTTGCTTGCTGGATGAAAATACTGCGTTTTGATTCGTACTTTTCCAATGATGGATGGAAATGCACCAATCAGAACGCAGTATTTTCATCCAGCAAGCAATCCAGCACGAAAACAAGCACCGTGTGCCGCTGGCTTAATATAGGTTTGACACTTGATAGAAGAGAGAAAAGCATAAAAGTATTGTAAGGGCCAGAGCATAGACTTCTGCATAATGTATAATACACAACGCATAAGAGAACCAACCAATCAGAGTTCTTCATTTCTGTCCTGAGAAGGGAAATGAAGAAAACTAATTGGTTTATTCTCTTATGTGTTATGTAGTATGTGTTATGCAAAAGCCTGTGCTCTTGCTCTAAGATGGTAAAAGATACAGCTGTATAAAGTGATTATTATCTATGATTGAAGTATACTTTTAGATCTTTAACAAATCTAGGGGAATGAACCAATCAGGAACGGTAATCGCTAAGCGCTTAGGCCCAGTTCTACAACTTGCTTTAAACTCCGTTTAAAGCAAGTTGTGTAACTAGGCCTTAGTAAGCAGTCTTTTCTGCTGAACGCGACCATTGGTCTGTTCTCTTTAGCTGCACTGCTGAACTGGTGCAATAAGTTAGAGCGAGACAACTATATTTTTCTCACCCCAACTTATTGCACCAGTTCAGCAATGCAGCTAAAAAAACAAATCCCATATGTTTCATGCGATTCGCAGTAATGACGGATTGCAGGCACAGACTTCTATAGTATAACTAGACCGCTAACTCCCTTATATATTGTAGCACAAAATTGACCTCAAAAAGTATGTATTACATAAGGGAATCAAACACCTGCGCATGCGTGAATTGGAGTCTACAAGGAGAGGGGGTATATAAGCAATATGGCCCATCCAATTAGAAGAAATGTGTTTTAATTCAACCAATCAGACGTGAATGTCGGACACCAGGACGGTACATACTTTTCGGGGTATGTATTGAGTCGGAGTTAGCAGTTTAGTTATATTATAGAAGTGTGTGATTGCAGGACACAGAGGCTCGATTCCTGACGGCGTGCGAGTGAGATGCGTATGCGAAAATGTACAGTTCACGTTACATATAATGGCTGCGTTCCGAAATTCACTGCCAGTACTGAAAATACATAGATTGTGTCACGTATACTATAGATTTTCAGTACAGGCAGTGAATTTCGGAACGCAGCCTATATAGATTTTTGCATACGCATCTCATTCGCACGCCGTCAGAAATCGAGCCCCAGAAATTGACCAATCATAGTCGAATATGCTCGACTATGACTGGTCAATTTCTGCGTCCTGCGATTTGCGTTTTGCGTGTTGCGACTTATGTAAACGAGCCATAAAAGGCGTCCTTCACGTTCAAAAATCGCATTTCAAATGCGCTTGATCGATTTCTCACGCCTCCTACGCGCGTCAGTGGACTGTCGTTCTATTTGACTTATAAGGCATCTTGTATCAAATTAGAAAGCTGTTTTAATAGCGATCCTCGAAATGTATATCGCATATCTCAGTGATAAATATGTAAGTAATAGGTGAAAAATGTGAATAACTTTGAATATAAATTAATAATTTTTTTTATGCGATATTAAGGTAGTCCAACATATTTTAACGATAAACGTATAATTTATGGATTTTTCATATAGAAACACATAATATTCTGTTCAGAATTAGTTTTTGTAACTATTGCGTTGCGAATATAGGGTAAAAGTTCACAATAGGAGACAATTCCGATTAGCTTGATATTAATACGTATTGTCAAGAACGTAACCCTAAGTAACTTTCAAGAAACTTTAGCCATCGTTCATTATTTATAAAAAAAATTATCAATAAAACTATATCACTGTGAGTAATAAAAGTTGAATCGGATTAATTTAATATGGAGAGAGGATATGTGCGGGAATGATTTTTTAACATATGAGTATACATTTCAACTATTACTGCATCGCAAATGATCTCTGTTTCAACGCGTCATTCAACAAATCGCTCTTAAATGCTTAAAGGCTGGCTCTTTATTTGTTTTTCAGCTCTTCCGAGCGTGTCATCGCGATAGACGATTCTTACGATATATATTACATACTCGACACATATATTTATCTGTCAGGATATCTTTAGAACCCTTCGGGTCTCCGACTTTTTGTAGCTGATCCCTCATGAGGGTACGTTTTTTTCATCGTTTCCGATTTCCACGGAGTATTGTTCCGAAATATAAGTTATTCCAGTTGTCTCCTGTCATTTAAGAATCACCCATCTCGCGTGGAAACACAAACAACACCCGTCTTCGTGCTTGCCGCTTTATTTTTTTAGACCACCCTCTCTTACGGCCCACCATCTGCACGCACGCTGACGCTTTACGTCGCTCGGCTGTCGAACGCGGACGACAATTCGCAACGTTCGACGGGTGTGAACCACCCTGCGCACATCTTTCCCTTCTCCCGGTGCATCAACACAGAACGAAGGGCTTCCCTTTTCGGAGTTGCGGCTATATAAAGACGAAAATGTCACCCATTTAATTCCACGGCAGCCGCAGATCGTCTTTCGTAGAGTCACAAGGAAGCACTCATGACGGTTCAAAGAATCGGATAATTCAATCAGTCCTCAAGCGATTAAAACGATATTTCTCGGGCAGAAGGTTCTTATTCAACTTCAAAATATGAAAAACTCTATTCATAGATCTACTTTCGCGACTCTGAAGAAGCGCATTAGCTTATCTCCATTATAATTACCGACTATTCAATTTAAATATGATGAGCGTCTTATCATGCATCTTCTATTATCGTCTTACTATCGTCTACTATCTATTATCGTCATACGAGGATGTGTCTCTCAATCAATATTTAAGGTACATTTGTCATCCATGCAGATACAAAACCCGGTATACTACGGAAATAACCGTGCATTTAATGCATCTAGACGGAAATATGGGCGATCGCTTTTGTCAAACGGACGGCCTGATGTATGGAGCGAGAAAATACTTCGTGGAAGTAGAAGAAGAAGAAGAACCCCGGCGCTATTCTTGCGTCCAGGTGTGAGCTTGTAACGCCAGTGTAAATATACAACACTTACGCCATTCCGACGGAGGCTCTTCGGAAACTATTAACGTGTCCCCCTTGGTCCCCGACCCCCTCGACCTTTGTTTTTCGACCTATTTCTCGTTTACTTGCGCGCGTGTTTTGATCTCTCGAAACTGTAAACTACACGCGGTATTAAAGACCCGCAGATCCCCGGCTAAAACGAGGAGGAGAAGGTTGTCGCGATTCCACGAGAACGGAAACGACATCAATCCCGCGCGTTAATATCTTAATGATGATCCTCAGGATTATTTCGGGCCCAAACGTACGGAATGATTCACGGAAACAGCATTCTCTTCGTCGAGCCGTCGCTATTCATCGCGAGGAATAAATCATCGGTACGCAAATCGTGAAAATTACAATTTATTCGCAAAGAGAATCGAAGAAGAAATCTGTTTCTTCGAGAAACAGAGTAAGACCGAATATATCCAATTATAAAATGTTTTTAATTTAAATCTTAAGTTGCAAAATTTGAACTACGAGACGTTAAGCCTTATAAACTTTTTTTCCTGTTTCTTCGTGTTTCAGAGATATTGATGTCATTTATCCAGTTAAGCCAAATGCATTCGCCTTGACGCGTTTCGAAACCAAGTGAGGGATTTATTAATCCTCCGATTGAAGCGGCTCGACTTTTCAAGGCGTAGTCAAACGTCGACGTAGTTCGTCGACTAGAGATCGCAGTGACTCACAAGGTCACCTATAATTATAATCAATTAGCTTTCCTATATCACGGAGATAAACAAGAATCCTCATTGACCGCCTGGATTTTGATGATTCGCAATCCTGTTATCGCGCTCGACGATAATTCACCGAGACAACGGTGACTTTTTCGGGCGATCGCTACTCGGAGGTACGCTGCATCAACATTGAATGCAATTACGAGTTTCGGGCGCATATGTGTGTACAGCAGATACGCATTTATTGAGACACGAATACACACATTTAGCGACCGCGCGCACACGACTTCTGTACGAACAGTCGTGTTCTCGTAAGCCGCAGTCGACTTGTTTATCATGATCGGAAGCTGAAAAGTCGAGTTGTTCTCCAAGAGTAAAAGGGAGTGGGGACGGCGCTTCGTTAGGCAATAATGTATCAAGCTGATCGCGATAGCGAACATCAAATTTTTCATTTACGCGACTCGCTACGTGGGGGAAAAAAGATGAATAAACGATGCTCGACTCGAGGAAACGCACGCTCTGCTCGTTTTCCGTCTATGAAAAAAGAAATTATCGTCGAAGTGCAAAATCGCGCGAAAAAGTGGCTGAGGTACGCGAAATTCCCAAGTCGCGACGTACTTTCCCGCTGACGTGTGTCCGATGATTCAATTCTCGAACCGTGAGCAACCGTCATTGAACTTTTGGATTAAAAAGCGTCAATCGCAACGATTACGATTATCCTGATTATTCCGATAAGGATCTGACTCAGCCGTGACGTACGTGTGTGCTCTTCGAATTCATTGAAAGATAAACAACCGATATCTGCACATATTGTTGCGTTGAAAATAAATAAACGATAAATTGTTGATAACGTCGGCGCGCGCTACACAAGCAAAGCAAACATATTGATAGGACAACACGCGCATCTACCGTTCTGTGCTCAACCGCACGACGTAACTGCCGTCTTCAGATAAAGTTTTCAACATTTTTCTCGGCTCCAAAGTTGTGAACGCGCGCGATCTCGCGATGCAACTCGCCCGAGATTTTCGCGAAAGCTGAGACCTTTTCGAGAGGCTCATTTACGCGATAACGTAGGTGGCCGCGATTGCGTTTGATGCAGGTAAGGAAGCAGCCGAGACACCGGAAAATACCTTCCCTTAATAAATCCGTAGGTCTACAGGAGCCATCGTCGGCTCTCTTTATCTCCTTTTTTTTTCTGACGATAGCGTAGGTCGAGCAGATACGAGAGAGATGATGAACCGAGTTAAACTCTCGTATGCGTACACGTGTATATGATCGCGCGTACGCACCAACGCAGTATATGGGTATACATGTACACACATATATACGCACACAAACACATATGCACGAGATCGCCGATGCTTGGTGCGCGTAGCGAAGCGAGGGAGTCTCGAAGGCGGTCTTCAGTTTCGGTTAAGCATTCATCGAAGTGAGAATACATCTCACTCCTTCTGTCTCCTCCTACACGCCGCCGTCTCCCTCGCCGAGTCACCCTGGGCCGGCCACACGAGATTTCGGCTTCCGGCTTAAAGTTTTAACATCCACCTACAACGTCGTTATCCTCAAGGGCGTGCTCAAAAGATTTCCGTTCACCAGCCACGGCAGTATGAGCCGACGTTATTGCGGGATCGACCTCGGTCGGGACCACGACGGCTCGCGACGGAGATTCTCCAAGGACAACGTTTCGCGGGCTTGAGCGGATTAGGATGCGACGAGGATGAAGATGTGAAGAGACACCTCCGTGTCGACGAACTGTTAGCGCATCACACGTGATAACGTGAGCGACGCGGTGCTTTATCAACGTCTCGCGATGATCCGAGGCGGTCGTCCAAGGCAATTCAGGATTTTAATAAGACCTCCGCTCACAGACAGGCCCGAGGCCCATGGTGCTTGTCGACGGGGCAGCGATGCCTCTTCCTTTTCCTCCTCTTGCTCTTTCTCTCGCTAGAGGTAATATCCGATGCACTTAGCGCGTCGATGGTAATTGGCACCTCGTAGCGAAAGAAAAAAGGACAGCGAGAGAGGGAGCGTGTGTAAAGTGTAACAAACGAAGTGCGGGGAATTGTTTCCTGCGGTGGCCGGAGGGTGGTTTCGTCCGTTTATCGGCTGTTTACCTACGAGCACGCGCGCGATGTCGCAACGAAGAATGCCGCGAAGAAGAGACCCCTTCTCCCTGAGGACGCGAACAGGTGAGAGAGAACGGCGTTTTGTTTCTGCCGACGAACATTTTTCCCTCGATCTTTTTGCCTCGTCGATTCGATATGCTTCCGCGGCCTTGTAATGCTCGCGATGAAATTAGCGCTATTGACGGAAAACGTATAATCTCTTCGATTGCTCCTCCATTGCGATTATATTGTTGTTCCCGAGACTTGTTTTCGCAGACGCGTTGTAGCTCACGCTGAGAATCGAAGATTCTCCCGAGGAATCCGAATACACACGGTGGCTTGTTCCCCCTCCTCATTAAGTTAATAGGTTCGCGGAACGATCAAGAGTCATCTAATGTGTGTAAAATTTAATTAAGGCCGTAGTAATTTGTGCGCAGTATATATCGCGAATCCAGCAGGCTGATAACGATATAATATAATTTTACAAATTATATTCATCGCTCGCGATAAGGAACTGCTCAACTGGCGGTAACGACCGAAACGACAGCGAAGACGTTTCACACATCGAACACGTAAAAACGGAGAAACTTATCGTCGATGAGGAGACGCATAACAAGTCGACGAGATTAACGGCGGCGGCTCGACTGACTTATGTCATGAGCACATGTCGAACATTTCTCTTCAGCGGAAAAAGTGAAGGCCGACCCTTTTTTTGTCCACTATCACTATCTATAATATCCGTACCTACCCTCGAAGGAATTCGAGATTCAAGGCGATAACGATACGCACGATAACGGACGTCGGAAGAATTTTATCTCGGATTTAAATATAGCGCTACTAACGATAATCACACAAAAATCCGGCCTCGAAATGGTCTGTACATATTTGGTATCTACGTATTGTTTCGCCAACACCTCCTGATTTATCGATCTTTTTCTCTCTCTCTCTCTCTCTCTCTCTCTCTCTCTCTCTCACTCACTATACTCCTCTATATCTCTCTCTCCTTCTCGGCTCCTCCATGAATCACACAGTTTAGGCAGGATGAGGCGCCCGCGCGCGCATAATGCCCCCATTGTAGCCTTTGGCCTAAAGCTCGGATTTGCAAATAAACCGAGCAACTCGGCGCACGTGGTCGCATCGAACTTTCCAAATTTACCATCAACCAACGAAAACAATCGGACGGCGATATGTCCGATTCAATTAGGATCGAATGTCGCTACCATCTGTTGCTTTTTTATCAAACGGAAAGCACCCGTCAGAGTTTTCCGTCCGATAAAACGGCCATCATCGGCCGAGATATCCCCCGGCTGGCTCTCGAATTCAATATTTATGCACGAAGCGTCTCCCGGGACTCGTCTTAATTTTAACGCGAAACCGACTTTCCCCCGGCCTCGAGGCGATTGCCCCTCGGCAATCCGAAACGCTCGGAGCGTTTCAAGCCGGAAAATTATCGTCGTTCTCGCGATGATTTCGCGCTACATCATAATCGCTCAGCACGCGCGGGTGTCTCCTCGCCGAGAAAGGCGTCGACCAAAACAATCATTCTTCGACTGACTTTACTACGCGTTACTCGTGCTATCGAGGGTCAGTCAGCGGAGCCAATAGTGGTTTCTATGTCGCGCATATAATGGCAAAGAGCAGAGGTCAGCAATAATACAGCGTAAATGCGAAAATCGCGATATCCGCGGCGGCGGCGGGATAATTGATTGCGGTGCAGCGGCGGTTGTATCGTCGGCGTGAAACTTAACGAATCGTAGGAATCGATCACCGTCGCGATCTATCCGCACTGTATCTGCGAGCTTCTTCCCGCACAGCAAGCTTGTACAAGTACTTCGACGTGTGTCACGACGAAGAAGGGGAGGACTAGCCTCCTTGCTGGTGACACGTCTCCGTCACACGTTCACGAAAGCTCGAGTTGCAGCCGCACGTGTTGGCCTCGAGATATAATTGTGTTCCGCCGCTGCACCGGGAAACTACGAGGACGACTTCGGCGACGGGGAGCTCATCGTCGAAACGTCCCTGTCAATCGTGCACGCGCGCGCGCGTAAAAACGGACGATCTCGTAAATACGGGAAATCTCGCGGAGATACTTTGGAAGGCGAAGGAATACGGGGCGATAATAGGTACACATAGCAAGACTCGTTGTCGGGGAGCGCTGACCGCAGAGATAACGCTTTGACCCGTTGCAAGCTCCAAGTACCAAATGAATGCCTTCACTGTCTCTATCTTCCTGTGCCCAATCCAAATATGTAGCCCTTTTTCCTCCCTGGCTGCCCTTTACAGTCCGTTTGCGATGGTCCTGCGAATCCGAGAGCATCTCTCTTTGCTCGCCGGCGCATCGCCATCACCGCCACCGCCGCCGCCGGCGAAGATCCCGCGCGTCCGCCGTGAAACCCTCGTGCTAGAAACAAGAAAAGCCACATGACACATGTTGTATTTGTTCACGTGCGTTCTTTTTTCGACTTAATGTGGTTGTAACTCAGAAATAAGGAATATCGCTCACTTTGTTCCTTAGAAGTATCCTTTTTTGGTCGTTTCTCATGATGGAAACGAGAGACGATTAGATTATCGCCGCAACCCTTTACGTTCTTGCAGAGAGATGTATCGATCGTATCGCAAGTCTGTTGGAAATGAAACATATCGTGCCCTTTTGTGTTATTTTTTTTACGTTCTGTTAGAATAGGGAATAAACATTTACCGCGCATATATTTGATTCGCCGAGCGACGGTTTCTGCACCGGCAGAAGCTGGAACCTACGATGCGCCGGATGCACATGAAGTTGCGATTGCTCTGATCTCGGTAATATTACTGCAGAATCATCGCTAAGCGGGACGGTCGATCAGCAGCAGTCGGAGCTGTTGCTGCAAATAACTGACAAACTCGTCAAGATCGAAGGATGCAAGGACAATCCGGATATTTGCGGTATGGAGGCGGCCTGCCGCATCCTGGGGAATACATCGGATTGCGTGTGTCCTCACGATGCGTCTCCACCTACAGCGGACCTGAAGTGTCCGATACGATCAATCGGTAAAGCTTCATCTATTTTGCAAGCAGCCAGCAGTAGAGTTTAAGCCGGACTATCAACATTGTTTTTGACGCATATTTGAAGAATAACTCAAAAATTTTCCCATAGTTCCTCCAATGCCTCGCCCTATACATAACATAATACCACCTAAAATCAACGGTACGAACAGTACGACTGGACTCCCGGAGGCTGAAGAGGTACTTTTTCCACTCATCAACTATCTACTAGTCAAATTATGAAAGAAGAGATTTATAAAAAAGGAAGAAATACAAAATAAAATAATAAGAAAATTTAGACTAGAGTCAATAAAATTTAGCGTAAGATTAGTGTTTGTTAAAGAGATATTTAAAGATCGCTCAGTGATATTAATTAAAATTCGATGATTAGTTGCAATTGAACGTAAGAGGATCAATCACAATTGTCGCAACAGGTGGAAGGTCTGAGGCCCAAAGTACCTGAAATAATAGGGATAGCTGTAGCTTTCGCCGTAGTGATCATGATTATACTGGGCATCGTATACTGCGTAAAAAGACGGAGTTACAGCGTCAAGTCGCAGAAAAATTCTCTCGATGTAAGTTATTTCCCATCGAGATAATGTTTCCCCTAAGATATTCACCCTATGGTTGACCTATGGACGACATTCGAGAGGAAGATGATCTTTTTGAGGTCATTTTTATCTCTTTCTCTATCTTCATTACCGTAGCTTTCCATTTTTTCTGCACATACTGAGATTAACAACCGTGTCCCAATAATTCTTACCGTCTCGTTATCATCGTCTTTCATTAGGGCACTCCGATAAACCTGAAGAAAGGCCTGCTGTTACCGAATAAATACACGCCGAATCCTCAGTACTTCACCTGCACTTCGCCGGAGGTCTCAATCATACAACGCGACAGCCTCGTCTTCTTGGAAGACATCGGCGAAGGATGCTTCGGCAAGGTCTACAAAGGTATGAGCCGAGCCATACGATCGAGCAGTTGTGCAGTTTCGCTGGTCGTTCGACACGTCGTTAGATCTCTCTCGCGATGAAAACGTTGCAGGTGAATGGCACAACGGAGACACGAAGGAGATTGTCGCCGTGAAGGTGCTGAAGGATACGGCGACGCGCGAAACCGAAGAGGACTTCATGCGAGAAGTGGACATCATGTCCACGTTCAGCCACACGAACATCTTGTCGCTGGAGGGGGTGGTGCTGCGCGATGCATGCAGCAGCCCGTGCATGGTCTTCGAGTACATGCCGCATGGTGACCTCGCCAAAGTGCTGCGAGCGAATTCACGGCAATTGAGATCGCCGAGCTACGGACTACAGTTGTTGACGATGGTATCGTACCGTGCGATCGACAACCAATTAACGACTCTTTTTACGACACCGTGCATGCTTCAAACGTTCACACTAGAGCCAATTAACGCGACCTGTTTTCATCGGGGAGCGGTCGAGATGACAAGCTTTCGAAAAAAACATCTGCAAGAACGAATGTGTATTAACTTATTACTAAACTATTTCTTTTAATCTTGTTCAACATTCGTTGGTAGAAGTATAGAGCATTACGTGAGAACTTGAGCAATTTTTGTAAGAAATTACAAATTACCGTTCATTACTTTACCGCTTGTTAGTTCAGAGTAAAAATATCGCGTAAGCGTGACTAACAGCGAGGTTTCACTGGTAAAGATAATCTTCCTTTTTTCTCTCTCCCGCAGGATTCCCTACACTGGATATCGATCCAAATCGCGGCCGGCATGACTTATCTGTCGGCGCAGCGATTCGTGCACCGCGACCTGGCATGCCGAAACTGTCTCGTCGGCTCGGACCTGATAGTGAAAATCGCCGATTTCGGCATGTCGCGAGACGTTTACACGTGCGACTACTACAAGGTACACTCGTTCACAAAGACAAAGCGACGATCGCGACATTCCCAATGTAAAAGTCCGCACTGACCTTGTGCGGAAACCGTGCCTTTCAGATCGGAGGGACGCGTCTACTTCCGGTTCGATGGATGTCACCGGAGAGTGTGATGTACGGGCGATTCACCCTCGAAACCGACGTTTGGAGTTTCGGCGTCGTTCTCTGGGAAGTCTTCTCCTTCGGGAAGATACCCTATTACGGCCATAGCAACGAAGAGGTGAGCGACTCCGATGAAACTCCGACTCCTGGTGCGCCTCAGACCTCTTGCAACAGACACGAAACGCGTATTCTCGTTTCAGGTGTTGAAACTCATACGTCAAGGAACCGTCTTGATACCACCTGACGAGTGTCCGCCTATTGTTTGCCAAATAATGCGAGACTGCTGGAAGAGCAAGCCGCAGGATCGCATCAAGTTCCCTGATATTCTGGAAAGGTTGGAGAAGGCGCAGAGTAAACTGATCCAACAAGGGACGTTGCCCAGACCGCCTCAAGGACCGGTAACAATACGTACCCCGGATGTCTTGGACCCAGACGGTTATCTGCTTCCTGCCCCTGCGATTCCTCATGAGTATCTGCAAACTCTTCCGATGCTGTCTGATTGATGCTATACATGCGATGACAAAATCGTGTGAACTTTGACTCCTGAAGTGAACGCGAGTGCAAGGGTGCACGCGATGTATACGCGCGAAAGAAACTGAAGAAGTGTGAGACGAATCGAACTGCTCGAGTGAGGTAAAGAACACTCGCGATACTCCGATTGTGAGATCGTCCTCGTCGGTTCACGGTGCCGCCAGCTGAAAAGTTCAGAATATGAGGCACGTAGTTCTCTCTCTCTCTCTCTCTCTCTCTCTCTCTCTCTCTCTCTCTCTCTCTCGTCTCGTCCCCAGTCAGAACCATAACGTTGATTTGACGTTGATATTGGATATCGCTGAAACGTTGAATCAACGTTAATTCAATCCTCATCGACGTCGAATCAACGTTATGATTCTGACTGGGTCGCGTTGTTCGGCAGAAACAAACATATTGATATCTGTCCGAAAATACAGCCAAATTTTCGCGGCAGATGTTGATCGATATGTTCAGAATCGACTTTCCGTGTCTGGAAGCCGTAATCTAATTCGTGAAGAATATTGAGCTAGGGCGCGAAAAGAAAATCGACTCCGGAGCAATTCGTTTTAATCAGTTGATCATCGTCCATGTTAATGCATTGGTTGGTCGATTAATAAACTGGAAACCTCGGAACTAATATCATGGTACAAATGTATGCTTACGCTACTTCGATCTTCGTGCACTGAGAGAAATATCCAAAACGTCCAATTGTTAACTTTATTATCCGATCAAATGTCCGATATATTTCGAACGATGTATTATCGGACGAAACTAATAATCGGATATTTCGGATATTTTTCTCGGTGCGATAACGATCCAATTTTCGTTAAGTTTTCGATAAATGTAAACTCGTTATGTCAGGAATATGAAAGCTTGAAACACTGAAGCTTTCAGATGCCCATGAGATAGTATTAATATCGACTTTATATTAGAATTATTTTCACGTATTTTCTACTATTACTGATGTTTCCAAAAATATATCATAATTTCGATAATTTGGTAAATTCTCCAAATTGATGAAGACGCACATACGCAAAATTTCATATCTGCGATCTTATATCGATATACGTACCTAACCTTGCAAAGTCCATAGAATAAGACTTGTAAAAAGAGCGAGTAGGGAAGGCGTTTTAAAACTAGTTTACGCATACGTTTTTGATATGGTAATTGTAATATATTAGTAATTGTAATAGTATTGTAACTGTAATTTCTATTAAAAGCTTAAGAAGCTCGATAATTTTATCTTGTATCTTCCCTTTTCTTGACACGACTTGAAACTCGCTAGAAGAAGAAATTGATGGAAGCGAACAAAAGAAAAAGATTTATATATGAAAGATATTCTATATGTAACACGTACCTTTCAAACATCTCTATTTTGAACGTCGAATATTCGACGGATATGTCGAAGAAATGCGCGTGAAATGCACCCATGAACGATTATTAAGATTTTTAGTACGAACTCGCGACTTCTTGAAGCATGCAGCAAAGTGAACTAGTCACGATTTACATACATCGAATTTTAATTCCATGGAGACGAAACTACTATAGACATGACGCCAATTGGCAGCGAACCGATTTTTTCGGATCACGGAAGTAGGATAGAACTGAAACAGGATGCGAAGAACGAATTGCGAAACAATGCAGCATCAAGTATCAAGAATCAACGGATTCTTAGACGCTGGAGGGATCGACGCTCTCGGCTCTTTTCCTGCAAATCACCAGGATTATTGTCGTCTATTACACGACGACAGTCTCTTGTGTCGAAAGTTGTTTGTTTCGAGGCAGGATCGAGCGAGTTACGCGTGCAACGATACACGACGCGGCCAGACACGTTCGAAACATTCTCAAATTCACGTTCGAACCGAACGATTTCTTGGCGGACGCGTTGCCGCCGCGACTACGAGACAACGACGACGACGACGGTGAAGAAGAATGTACGAAGATTGTGTGTTGCAATCGATGCGGTTCCCGCAAAAGCTTTGGAAGATCGTGAACGAGTGCAAGACCGGCGCAATCCGATGGGGCGCGAACGGCGATACCATACTGCTCGATTACAAAAGATTCCAAACAGAGTATCTGGACGCACAACGGCCCATCTTCAAGACAACCAACATCACGAGTTTCATCAGGCAATTGAATCTCTACGGCTTTCGCAAAGTGACGTACGCGCACAGCCGCGACCCGATTTGCAACTCCCATAATCCACACGTCCACGAGTTTCTGCACGACAGTTTTCGCACCGATCGCACGGACCTGCTATCCAAGGTTTGCCGGAAGGCCAGCGGCAGCAAGGGTAAATGTTTCCAACACGACGCTACCAAAAGTGCGGAAGATACTCCAGGATTGAGGATCAACTACGTCTCCCGCTTGAAGATGTGTCAGGTATTGTTATGATATCGCCTATTTCTAATAGTTTTGCTACATCATTAACATATATATTAGTGTAAAATAATTTTAAAAACGTTTTATACATATTCATATAATCATAGATATGAAATATAATAATATAATTATTACATATAAATTTATGTAACCCAGATTAATATAATTTTCAACAGTTGGCTTTAACTAAAACTTTGGAGCAGATTACTCAGGAATATCGACAGAAACAAGAAGAAAGATTGATAATAATGAAGCATAATAATCTGAAAAGGATAAAGTCCCAGGATACAGGTGTCATAGAATATTGGCTACTTAAAGCTATTAGGCTACTTAATTATCTGCTGTGGTGTATTATACAAAAGAGTTGTTCATCTTGTTTTGTTTATTAATATAAAAGTTAAATATATGAGATAAAATCTTTTAATCAGTTTGATATAATTTGAATATTCAATGCATTAATGAAAAATCATTTACAAATTAATTATGGACAATTGATATAAGCAATAAAAATAGCAATGCAACAAATTGTTATATTTAATGAATAGATTAAAACAAAAATTTGGAACAAATTCAAGACAATGGTTTCTTTCTATGGTATAAACCTATGAAAATCTGACCTAAACTTGGTATGTGATTCATTCATACAATCCTGCTTTGACTCATTAAACCTTATACAACAATTACATCATTTGAATTGTTGATACATTGTTTTATATATTGATACTTTGGTAGAAGTGACGGATAATAATTATTCAGATAAACTTTGTTACAAATTTTGATAACATTAATGATGTTTCAATGTTAACGATCGCATATGTTTCAGTTGCAAGCTTGCACAAGATCAGATTCAACAAAATTCCAAATTGGAGGCCCACTATAGAGAGGAATACGAAATATTCAACATTCTCTCCCTCAATCAATGCATCATTCGAACATGAAAAAATCTCATCTTGGCGTATTATTACATTGGACAAATAAGACTTGCAAATAGAATCCGAAATAATTATTGAAGTTGTCTTAGAACTATTTGTTTTAATGCTCAGACAATATTTGCATTGCTAACATAAAGACATGGAGTTTTCAGTTATGCGATATTTTGTATTTTGAATCATAGATTCCATTATAAATATAAAATACTAGTTTAATATATTTAACTTAATTATGTTAAAAAGACATGGAACTTTCGATATCGTTTTAAAAATAATTATAGAATTATTGATTATATGATACTTAAAATATTAAACAAGACCAAAAATTCTGTGTAAATACAATAATGTCTAATTATACTTTATGAAGTGATATCTATAAAGCTTAAAATATTTTGTTTTACAACAGACTGATGTAAAAAACTCTAGAACTTTGTTTTATATAAATTAAACATACTAATGTGAAGATTGTATCTTTTCGTATAAATTTATTTATATGAAAAATTATATACATGAAGTTAGTTATTATGCAAGTTACATGGTTATTAAGTTTTACTTGTACTAGGATCAGATTGATGCTTGTTTTCTCGTGCATTCTGTTGAATATTACGTCTTTTGAGGAAATCTGTAAAAGATTCTTCTTCTTTTTCTTCATCCTCTTCCTTTCGCCTGTTTATTTCTTCTGTTCCATCTTCATCTTCACTTGATTCATTACCTGGATGCTTTAAGTAGACGTCTGAGATTTCACAACCAGTGTTGACAGTTGTCACAAGAGGTACATTTTCACCTGCTACATCTTTACTAGCATTCTCTAATTGTTCATCTTTTGTCTTTTTTCGTTGAGCCTGTCTTATCTTCTTCATTTTTTCAAAATCTTTTCTGTAATCACTTTAAGAAAGAAATAAGCTATATTGATATTTTTGTTATAAGAGATGATATAATGCATTATCAACTAAGTAATGTAACAATCTGTTTTTAAAATAAATAGCAACACTTACGTTTCATACTTTTCTACAGCATCTTTAACCAACTCAAGAAAATCATTAAATCCAGCTCCTGTTACTGAAGAAACACCACAGCATTGCAAATTTTTATAAAACTCATCAAGTGTAAGTGACATACTACGTGTCAAATTACTGACATAAGAGGTTTCCATGTCAACTGCTTCTTCAAAAGCTTCAAAATCACGCATCCAATTAACTGCATAATGATGGTCAACAATATCAGTCTAAAATGTATTAATTTCGCATTCAATTGATTGTATATAATCAAAAGTTATATGTGTATATTATAAACATGAGTATTAAAATTTTAACCATACCTTGTTCATAACTACAATAAAAGGCAATCTGGTTTTATAAAGTATAGAACAAGCATACAACATATTGGACATGAATGTAACTGGATTAACGCTTCTTACACTGTCCACTACATATACAATTATAGTTGGAAATTGAGAAGCTAATCCTTCTGTTATAATTGTCCCACTGGCTGACCATGTGAATACTTCAATCTGTCCAGGTGTGTCTAAAATCACATAACTATGCTCCTCACTAGCTTTTTCAATAAGCTCAATTACTTGATCAAACTTTGTAGAAAACAGATTTAATGTTGTAACTATGCCACCATTTGGGCCAAGCTTATATTGTTTCATCACTTCTTTGTAATTTACAGTATCCCTTATGTCTGAAAAGAAATATAGTTTTCTTCAAAACAATCAAATATAACATATTCACTGTATTATATTTACTATTGAATGTAGCATAATTCTTGTATAACAATTCTCTAGGTACCTATGTTAGCAGGATATGGAACCTCTTTACAGGCAGGATCTAGATTAATGACATATGGCTTTGTATCATTATACAATTTAGATACTAGCCTCTGCACAAATGTTGTTTTCCCAGAACCAGCCATCCCAAGTACAATTATACATGGTATCTTTTTTTCTGTTGTATGTTGATTTTCTACTGTAGATTTAATATCAGCCATAGCATGTGTTTCTGTGGTATCTAAATTATATTTTTCTTCCAATGCAGACATATTTATCAGTCTGTAAAATAAAAAAAATAACTTAGTACTCAGCAATCTTATAGATATATTTATGCATTTGTTATTCTGTAATATATAAAGGCACCTTTGACTATGGAAATATGGAACGCCAGTAGCTAACTTCAG
This sequence comes from Harpegnathos saltator, assembly GCF_003227715.2. Classification (NCBI taxonomy): domain Eukaryota; kingdom Metazoa; phylum Arthropoda; class Insecta; order Hymenoptera; family Formicidae; genus Harpegnathos; species Harpegnathos saltator. The sequence goes on along the minus strand of NW_020230524.1, from coordinate 10,177 downwards.
ACTGATAGCCAAGATGTGTCGCGCCGCGCCTTCATCGACTAAGTGAGGAATCCCAGATCTCAAATTCTGTCATTTATCAAGCGCTTGGTCTAAAGGCCCATCTACAATGGCTGCAAGAATATAGCCCCTTGCACAATGCCAGGCAATAAGAATAAAAATAGGGCCGTATTCATAGTCGGATCTTATATTTAAGACCGTCTTGAGTTCACGTTCAGATATTCTGTAACCAATGAAATGATCTATACAGCATCTGAAGATGAACTTAAGACGATCTTAAATATAAGACCGGATTATGAATACGGCTCATAGACCAATCACAATAGATTATTCTTGTAAATAGTCGATTGTGATTGGTCTATTTTTATTCTTATTGCTTGTTGCCTGGTATTGTGCAAGGGACCTAAGGTTCTAGGCGTAAGCAGTAAGAAATAGATCAACCACAATCGATTATTATAAGAATAATCTATTATTGTTGGTCCATTTTTTACTGCTTATACCTACAACCAAAAGGCCAGAGCACAGACTTCTGCATAATACACAACGCATAAGAGAATCAACCAGAGTTCTTTATTTCTATCCTGAGGAGGGAAATGAAGAAAACTAATTGGTTTATTCTCTTATGCGTTGTGTATTATGCGTTATGCAAAAGCCTGTGCTCTTGCCCTTAAGGCTCGTCTACAATAGCTGTAAGAGTAAGACTGTAAGGTTGCAAGACACGAAATGAAATATTTTCATTCGCTGACAGCTTACGTTATAGCCTTACAGTCTTACTCTTACAGCTAATGTAGACGAGCCTTTACTCTTACAGCTATTGTAGACGAGCCTTTAGCGTTATTAAATCGAAGTTAAAGCCAGCGGCACACGGTACTTGTTTTCGTGCTGGATTGCTTGCTGGATGAAAATACTGCGTTCTGATTGGTGCATTTCCATCCATCTTCGGAAATGCACCAATCAGAATGCAGTATTTTCATTTAGCAAGCAATCCAGCACGAAATCAAGCACCATGTGCCGCTGACTTTAGAAGCCGTGTAAACGTAGTCTATGAATAAGGGTATAAAGCCGGGTCTACAATAGGTGTAGTAAGCTTTAAGCCTTAAGAAATTAACCAATCCTAATCGATTTTTACAAGAATAATTGAATAAGGTTAGCCAATTTCTTAAGGCTTAATACCCGTATTCATAGTCAGGCCTTATATTTGAGACCTCCTTATATCCATCTTTAGATGCTGCACGGATTATTTTATTGGCTTCAGACCATCTGAAGATAACTTAAGGAAGGAACTTAAGGAAGTCTTAAATATAAGGTCTGACCAGAAAGGAACGTGAGAGCGGCCAACACGGTATTTTCGACGACACCGATTTTTCGCACTGGGAAAAGTCGCCATCTGCATCCATTTTGAGAGGGGAACTACGAGGCTACATTCACATTCAGGTTTCGGCGGTAAAACCTGTATGTGGTGGCAGTCCGTGCTACATCCATTTTTAGGCGGTTTATGTTCGTGCTACAACCATAATAGCATATTTGAAGAGCACGGTCTCGCACATTGTTACGCGTTTATAACATGAATTAACATGTTAACATGTACAAAAAAAAGAATTGACATTGTGTATGATTAATATCATGAAGATCATATGAAGTGTCCGGTAATTAGCTGCCAACCCGAAGTGTGAGGGTAGATTGAGTTGAGACAAACATAAAAGTCCCATACCATTTTGCGAGATTCGCAATAATTATCGAGTTATTAATGACAGAAATCTGAGGAGTAACAGCGCGCCGACATAGATGATTCGAAAAGCGTTGCAGTTGTTCAGGGCAGCGATCATGAATCTTTTCCCTAGCGTGAACTAATAAAAAGTGAAAGGCTTCTGTGAATCAGTGAAAAATGAAAAATTTTATATGAATTTGTGAAAATCGAAACATTTCACACGACAATTGAGTCGTTCAACATGGCAGTTGCGCGTTCTGGATAATTCAATGAATACCAAAGAAATCAAATTGATCAAAATAATAATGTCCGTGTAGTCCGAAGGATATTACGTGACAAGCAAAATCCGTTTGATATAATATCCAAAGAAAATGTTTCAAAATATGTATGTACAGGTAATATAAACCTTATGCACCGACGAGATATACTACAAAGACTGATGACCTTACGGGATTTAGCGTACCAGAGAAATTTCCCTGGTGAGGCACTCGGGTGAAAGAGACCGTCTCGCATTTAGCGCAGTAAAATTTAATGGAAACTAATATTTTTCAATCCTTTTCTTCAGATCAAAAAGATTCAAAAATCAGACATATTCAAAATGTCAATACTTTTTAATACGTTTCAATTCGACATTTTATACAAAAAAGTAGGACGAAGGGAATGGGATGCGGGCAACGATACATCATGCGTCCCCAGACGTGTCAAATCGTATATTATAGAAGAGACTTTGATACGGCAACATGTATTCGAATATTTAATCGTCCTATGGACCACTTATATATAATAAAAAAAAAGTTAACGCGGATAAATGAACGATTCATATCAATTTTTCCTTTTCTTATAGAGCAATGAAAGAGTAAATCAGTATCGAAAATCGAATACCGATTAATACCATAAATCAATGTCAGAAAATTGTCCAAGTGCAATGACAATTTGTTCTCATTTTACAGGTATTTACCCCTCTAATTTCATTCAACAAATTAACTCGGGTAACGAACGATTCGTATAAATTTTTTTTGTCTTGTAAAATAATGAGAAAATAAATCAATAGAAAAAAGATCAAAGACCGTTCAATATCTAATTTTTTCATCAAATTAACGCGAATAAATGAACAATATGTATCAATCTTTTTTTCTTTTATAGAGAAATCAAAGACTAAATCAGTATCGAAAACCGGATATTGATTAATACTATAAATCAGCGTTAAAAAATTGCCCAAATGCAATGACAATTTGTTCTCATTTTTCAGGTACTTACCTCTCTAATCTTATTCAACAAATTAACTCGAATAAACGAATGATTCATATCAATTTTTCTTGTCTTATAAAAGAAAAGAGAGAATAAATCAGTACCGAAAATTGAAGACCGATCAATATTTAATTTATTCATCAAATTAACGCGGTTAAATGGACGAGTCGTATCAATTTTTTTTTCTTGTAGAGGAATGAAAGAGTAAATCAGTACCGAAAATCGAATGTCGATCAATACCAGAAATCAGTGTTAGAAGATTGTCCAAGTGCAATGACAATTCGTTCTCATTCCCGAGTCTTTCCCGAGTCGAAATATTAATTCTACATTGATCCTGCAAATTGCATCCAATTTGAAAAATCAATGTAGAATATCTAGGTGCGCAATAGTGAACAAGCTTTGTCCTACCTGAACGTTACATCTGGCTACTCTCGCAGTCTCGCCCATGATGAGTCTTCAACAGTGACATATTCCGCAGTTATTTAATACTCGTTTATTTCGATAATGTATATGTACTTAATCCTTATATTCTTAATTTAAATGAGCAATTTTTGTTGATTCTGATTATATATTCGCTTAACAGCGCAAGAAAGAGAACAAAGATAAAAACGTAAATAGAAATGCCTTTGTTAGAACTGCGTGTGAGATAAATATATAAGGATTAAATAATCATATAAGAATTAAAGGAAATAGGGGATGAAAAACACTTTTTATTCTCATCATTCTTAAAGTTCTTTTTTCCTTTTTTCTTCTCTTTTTTTTTCTTTTCTTTTTTCTAATGAAAATGATGAGAATTGTAGCTCTTAAAAGAGCTGAAGCTGCAAAAAGACAACGGTTATGTCTAATAATGCTGTTTCACTAATAGAGATTTTTATTCTGATTCGGTACAATAAGAAAGATAAACAAGAATGAGAAACGGACATTCTAGCAGATTCTAAACGAAAACAGCAATCTGAGCATTATTAGACGAATAAAAATCAACACTTGTAAAATTTATATCAGATTCTAAGATCATTATTCATAGTTTTTTTTAAATTATGTGCAATTTTTCATTGAGAACATAATTAAAAATTTGTATTCATAAACCTTAGCTTGCCTCAGCAACCTTGCTTGAATAGACATTCATATTTTACGAGAAAAGAAAAGTAGAACTCATGTTACGTGAAATTAGTTTAACGAATAATCAAATCTCAAGCTATTTTTCAGATGATAAACTATGAATGCTGATCTAATTTCGACTCGGGTATGTCCTTACTTCGAGTAAGGTCCGTTAAAATTAGAAAAATCCTGCGTAATAATAATTATTCGAGGTACCTCGAATACCATACATGATGTATCGCTGTCCTCGGCTACATCTCTCGGCGCGCTCCGAGTCCTCTCTCCATCCTGACTTCTCGATCCGACGTCCTCCTTTTGTTACTCCGTCGCAGCACCCCCGGATATTCCATCGTAGCACTGGCGACACACTGACTCTAGCTCTAACACTCATGCAAGTGAGATTCGGGGACAAAGAAACGCGTATTAACCGACACTGTTCTGCGTCGCGGCATGCGCGTCGTTCGTCGGCCCGAGGCGCAATGTCCTTTCCGCAATCACGGAGTCATATATAAGCGTACGAAAACAAACAATCGGGAAGGCACGGTTACCCCCCACCTTGCCGATCAATGTTAATGCCTGCGTCGTCCGTTAGCTGAAAATAAAAACAACTCGTGTTTTCAAAGCATGCCTGAGAGAGAGAGAGTCGCTTCAAACTTCACAATAATTATTTACGTTCCAAGAATCATATTACGCTGAATTCAAACTGTCTCTATTTTGACATGACATACACGAGATCTGCGATCACATCATTGATCTTTCTTTGGACAAGAAAATCCTGAGAGGAACGCTGTTCGAGAATATCACATTTTAAGTTTCAGGTGCCTTGCAGATTATCGAATCCGATGTAACAGATCAGGGAAAGTATGAATGCGTCGCTATGAATAACATGCGTGGGCACGGAGTACTCTAAGTCAATCACGTTATACGTGAAACGTACGTATATTTAATATTATATAAAACTTACCTTTTTAAACAAAAAGGTAAAAAAAAAGGCGCCAAATACAAGCGCAACACGTATTGTGTTATTTTTAGAAGTATCAAACTCAAATTATTTTTTTTATTATATGTGTATATATGTGTACATAAGTTTTTACAAGTAAAACTTATAACTATAATAAAACTCTGCAACACTTTTCTAATGTATTTCTAATGTATCAATACAAAAGAAGTGATATATTAGAACAGTAGCGCCAACTGAGAAATTCCGACTTCTTATTCCCGGAAAATTCGTCGAACTTCAAACGAAGGGCAAAAAGTGTTGTCGCTCGCGAGCCGATCAACACAATCGGCTCGATATAAACATTGCGGGCCTCGGCGGCGGTTGAAGCATGAGAGACTTGCCCTTGGGCATCTTTTCTTTTCTCGAAGGTTCCGGGACAACAAGGGAAATGCGAGGAGGCCTTTCAACTGTACGCGACAATGATTTACTACTTATTGATTACTGAAAATAAAGAAAATTATTCTGTCGAAGCATTGGATATTTGTTAGCTTTATGTTAATTAAGGAGGAATGTGTACGATTAGAAAATATGTTAGCAATTAATTGTACAGAATGTCAAAGTTGTTGTAACGCCGTTTTCGGAGAATAATTAAGGGTCGTGGTAGCGTTAAAAAGTGGAATTTCATTACATGCGAATTTTGTCTCGTTCTTATTAAATGTTAGATTATCCGCTGCGGACAATAACTCTTCTACTTTTCATCTAATATTCAATGATAATAAATAACATTTAATTGCATTCGTTTGGCTTTTTTTTATTTCGTCACAAATGGATGATAGCAGCCGGTCTCAGGGTTGACCGATAACAATACTGTTGCTGCAATTTAACTTTAAACAACAGCGGCCTCAGATCGCAAGAAACTTTTTATCGCGGACTAACCCTTCGAACGGAATGTTCCCGAGAAGCGCTCTTGAGATAAATGGAACTTATAAGCGAACATCATCGATAGCATAATTAACCTTCGATATCTCCTAAAGGTCTCAAGGTACAGGAACGCTCTTTTGCAATATAGTACTATATGAACCCTACTTTGACCATAAGCTCGACTTTCATTTCACAGTAGAAACGGAGATATTAATATCACAAGTTAAACACTTTAAATTGCTATATATCGTAAACGATTCAAGATACAGGAACGCGCTCTTGCCACAATGTAGTCCTATACCAACCCTAATCTTACCATAAATTTCCACTCTCAATTCCCAGTAGAAGCGGAGATATCAAAGATACAAGATGGAAAACTTTAACCTTCGATATCTCCTAAACGGCTAGAGATACAGGCCTGGTTCTGGCACCAAAATAAAGTCCTCTCAAAACCCTTCATTTTTAACTACATTGACGACTCTCTACTCCCAGTAGAAGCGGAGATATCAACGGAGAAAGGTTGGAAAACATTAACCTTCGATATCTCCTAAACAGCTAGAGATACAGGCCTGGTTCTGGCACCAAAATAAAGTCCTCTCAAAACCCTTCATTTTCAACTACATTGACGACTCTCTACTCCCAGTAGAAGCGGAGATATCGATGGATGAAGGCTGGATATCGATAGAGAAAGGCTGGAAAACTTTAACCTTCGATATCTCCTAAACGGTTAGAGATACAGGCTTCGGACAGGTACCAAATTAAAGCCCTTTCAAAACCCTACATTTTGGACTACATGGATGACTCTCTACTCCCAGTGGAAGCGGAGATATCGACGGAGAAAGGCTGGAAAACTTTAACCTTCGATATCTCCTAAACGGTTAGAGATACAGGCTTCGGACAGGTACCAAATTAAAGCCCTTTCAAAACCCTACATTTTGGACTACAATGACGACCCTCTACTCCCAATAGAAGCGGAGATATCGACGGATGAAGGCTGGATATCGACGGAGAAAGGTTAGAAAACTTTAACCTTCGATATCTCCTAAACGGTTAGAGATACAGGCTTCGGACAGGTACCAAATTAAAGCCCTTTCAAAACCCTACATTTTGGACTACATGGACGACCCTCTACTCCCAATAGAAGCGGAGATATCGACGGATGAAGGCTGGATATCGACGGAGAAAGGTTAGAAAACTTTAACCTTCGATATCTCCTAAACGGTTAGAGATACAGGCTTCGGACAGGTACCAAATTAAAGCCCTTTCAAAACCCTACATTTTGGACTACATGACGACCCTCTACTCCCAATAGAAGCGGAGATATCGACGAATGAAGGCTGGATATCGACGGAGAAAGGTTAGAAAACTTTAACCTTCGATATCTCCTAAACGGTTAGAGATACAGGCTTCGGACAGGTACCAAATTAAAGCCCTTTCAAAACCCTACATTTTGGACTACATGGACGACCCTCTACTCCCAATAGAAGCGGAGATATCGACGAATGAAGGCTGGATATCGACGGAGAAAGGTTAGAAAACTTTAACCTTCGATATCTCCTAAACGGTTAGAGATACAGGCTTCGGACAGGTACCAAATTAAAGCCCTTTCAAAACCCTACATTTTGGACTACATGGACGACCCTCTACTCCCAATAGAAGCGGAGATATCGACGAATGAAGGCTGGATATCGACGGAGAAAGGTTAGAAAACTTTAACCTTCGATATCTCCTAAACGGTTAGAGATACAGGCTTCGGACAGGTACCAAATTAAAGCCCTTTCAAAACCCTACATTTTGGACTACAATGACGACCCTCTACTCCCAATAGAAGCGGAGATATCGACGGATGAAGGCTGGATATCGACGGAGAAAGGTTAGAAAACTTTAACCTTCGATATCTCCTAAACGGTTAGAGATACAGGCTTCGGACAGGTACCAAATTAAAGCCCTTTCAAAACCCTACATTTTGGACTACATGGACGACCCTCTACTCCCAATAGAAGCGGAGATATCGACGAATGAAGGCTGGATATCGACGGAGAAAGGTTAGAAAACTTTAACCTTCGATATCTCCTAAACGGTTAGAGATACAGGCTTCGGACAGGTACCAAATTAAAGCCCTTTCAAAACCCTACATTTTGGACTACATGGACGACCCTCTACTCCCAATAGAAGCGGAGATATCGACGGATGAAGGCTGGATATCGACGGAGAAAGGTTAGAAAACTTTAACCTTCGATATCTCCTAAACGGTTAGAGATACAGGCTTCGGACAGGTACCAAATTAAAGCCCTTTCAAAACCCTACATTTTGGACTACAATGACGACCCTCTACTCCCAATAGAAGCGGAGATATCGACGATGAAGGCTGGATATCGACGGAGAAAGGTTAGAAAACTTTAACCTTCGATATCTCCTAAACGGTTAGAGATACAGGCTTCGGACAGGTACCAAATTAAAGCCCTTTCAAAACCCTACATTTTGGACTACATGACGACCCTCTACTCCCAATAGAAGCGGAGATATCGACGGATGAAGGCTGGATATCGACGGAGAAAGGTTAGAAAACTTTAACCTTCGATATCTCCTAAACGGTTAGAGATACAGGCTTCGGACAGGTACCAAATTAAAGCCCTTTCAAAACCCTACATTTTGGACTACAATGACGACCCTCTACTCCCAATAGAAGCGGAGATATCGACGGATGAAGGCTGGATATCGACGGAGAAAGGTTAGAAAACTTTAACCTTCGATATCTCCTAAACGGTTAGAGATACAGGCTTCGGACAGGTACCAAATTAAAGCCCTTTCAAAACCCTACATTTTGGACTACAATGACGACCCTCTACTCCCAATAGAAGCGGAGATATCGACGGATGAAGGCTGGATATCGACGGAGAAAGGTTAGAAAACTTTAACCTTCGATATCTCCTAAACGGTTAGAGATACAGGCTTCGGACAGGTACCAAATTAAAGCCCTTTCAAAACCCTACATTTTGGACTACATGGACGACCCTCTACTCCCAATAGAAGCGGAGATATCGACGATGAAGGCTGGATATCGACGGAGAAAGGTTAGAAAACTTTAACCTTCGATATCTCCTAAACGGTTAGAGATACAGGCTTCGGACAGGTACCAAATTAAAGCCCTTTCAAAACCCTACATTTTGGACTACATGACGACCCTCTACTCCCAATAGAAGCGGAGATATCGACGGATGAAGGCTGGATATCGACGGAGAAAGGTTAGAAAACTTTAACCTTCGATATCTCCTAAACGGTTAGAGATACAGGCTTCGGACAGGTACCAAATTAAAGCCCTTTCAAAACCCTACATTTTGGACTACAATGACGACCCTCTACTCCCAATAGAAGCGGAGATATCGACGGATGAAGGCTGGATATCGACGGAGAAAGGTTAGAAAACTTTAACCTTCGATATCTCCTAAACGGTTAGAGATACAGGCTTCGGACAGGTACCAAATTAAAGCCCTTTCAAAACCCTACATTTTGGACTACAATGACGACCATCTACTCCCAATAGAAGCGGAGATATCGACGGATGAAGGCTGGATATCGACGGAGAAAGGTTAGAAAATTTTAACCTTCGATATCTCCTAAACGGTTAGAGATACAGGCTTCGGACAGGTACCAAATTAAAGCCCTTTCAAAACCCTACATTTTGGACTACAATGACGACCCTCTACTCCCAATAGAAGCGGAGATATCGACGAATGAAGCTGGATATCGACGGAGAAAGGTTAGAAAACTTTAACCTTCGATATCTCCTAAACGGTTAGAGATACAGGCTTCGGACAGGTACCAAATTAAAGCCCTTTCAAAACCCTACATTTTGGACTACAATGGACGACCCTCTACTCCCAATAGAAGCGGAGATATCGACGGATGAAGGCTGGATATCGACGGAGAAAGGTTGGAAAACTTTAACCTTCGATATCTCCTAAACGGTTAAGATACAGGCTTCGGACAGGTACCAAATTAAAGCCCTTTCAAAACCCTACATTTTGGACTACATGGACGACTCTCTACTCCCAGTAGAAGCGGAGATATCGACGGAGAAAGGTTGGAAAACTTTAACCTTCGATATCTCCTAAACGGTTAGAGATACAGGCTTCGGACATGTACCAAATTAAAGCCCTTTCAAAACCCTACATTTTGGACTACATGTACGACCCTCTACTCCCAATAGAAGCGGAGATATCGACGAATGAAGGCTGGATATCGACGGAGAAAGTTTAAAAACT
>NW_020230523.1:0-33692 GCF_003227715.2 Harpegnathos saltator | reverse complement strand
GCGTGATCCTCTCATATATCATGGCTATAATTCACAGGTTCTTTTATTTTTCTCTTTTTTATGGGCTTCGTAGCACGATATTCGAAGATTGAGCTCCTTTCCTGCGACTTATAGGTAGCTCGTCCAGCGAGAAGATAAGAGGAACATCAAAAAGAGAAAGTTCCTTCTGAAAGTTGATCAAAAAGTTGTATTTGCTTGCTGACCTCTGTTTTAGACGAATGTATTTCTTTTCATGTTACTATTACAATGCTAAAAGCTATTTTTGTCTTATTAAATCACTAGTAAATATAACTTTATATTTAAAAAAAACTTTTTTAATTTTTTTTTTTTTTTAAAAAAAAAAAAAAAAAAAAACTTTAGGTTAAAAAAAAAAAAATAAATTAAAAAAAAAACTTTTTTAAAAATAGAAATTTTTTTTAAAAAAGAAAATTTCTTCCCTCTTTTTTGAATCTCGAACGATTTGTAGAACGTCGAACAAGACAAGAGGAATATCAGAAAGCGGAACAATGATGGTCATTTTGTAAACGTACTCGTCGTACGAGACCGTAGCTGATAGCAAGGGAGAAGACATATAACAGACAAAAAATGGAGTATGAGCATCCTTTCTCTCTCCCTCCCTCCCTCCCTCACTCTCTCCTTCTCTACCCTCCATCTCTCCCACCCTCTCTCTCTCGCTTCCTCCCTCTATCCCTCCCTATCCCCCTTCCCCCCTCTCTCTCTCTCCCTCTCTCTCTCACTCTCTCTCTTCATTTACTACGGCCTCGTCGACAATGGCATCAAGTTTAGAAGTCTCTCGAAAATCAACTGAAAATTATATCGTTTACTAACCACTGATCTAAAACTCTCAATAATGAATACAAATACAAAATTTGAAGTAATAAAATATTGCATAAAATAAAAAAAGCAAAGACTTCAGAACTTAGAAAATTAAATAACTAAAATATATCATTAAATTATAAATCTGTAGGAAAACATTCATATATATTCTATTATATATATATAATAGAATATATATGAATATATATAATAATGATATATATATCATTATTATATATACTGAATGTATGAAATATTGAATGTATGGAAAACACAATTAAACCAAGATAATTAAACCAACAAAAAATTAGAAAAATGCTAGTGAAATAATCTATTATTAATTCCAATCATAAAGATAGAAAGATAAAAATGAAAGCATACGAGACAGGTATACAAAACATAAAATAACATTTTTATAATGAAGAATATAACATTACAAAAAGACAGCAATATTTAATTATATCAATGCTGCAAATTAACTGCAATTGTATTTCGGGCAAACTATTCCTCTACTACCACTTCAGGCTTGACGACTAAGTCGCCGGTCGCATATGAAGTGTTTTGCTTCAGGAAAATCTCCATATAAAAAATGTGTTAGAATTATATTTTTCGTCAAATAATCATTAATATTTTATCATAAATATTTTTAAAATTATATCATAAATATTTTTCTTGCACAATATTCTTATTTTCATAAAATAATTAAATAATTGAATGTGATATATTCATATGCAATTAATTTTCAACACTGAATTACATCAATAAAGTTCTAAAAACATACTTACCAAAGTATGAAGTTAATTGTGGAAGTATGAGGTTAATTGTGGAAAATATTCATACGTTATAAATATAACTTTTCCAATTACTAAAACTGTGCTACAATAAAATATTTAGATTAATTTAAATATATGCAATTTTTATAATACAATATTTATAAATACTTAATAATTTAATATTTATATAACTCAATATAACTCATAATGATCCAGTAAATATAATATTCTAACACAAGTATATAAAGATTTTACAAACTCACTGAGTTGACAATATATAAGAATAGCAAATTGCTATTTTTATATAACTTTATCTTTATTTTATTATCTTTGCATGTAAACAAGTTAAAAAAAATTTCATGAATATCTATTTTGGGACAGTTGAATATTTAATATATGCTAAAAATAGTATCTATTTTCAAACTGCAACTGAAATATAAATTACATTATATTTAACTAACTGAAAGTAAAAATAATGTGAGATAAAAATTCTTGTATATTGTGCAAAGGCAAGATTGTCTAGCCAATAAGTGATGCAAAATAGAGTTATATTGCTGACATTTATATGACATATTACTGAAATGTAAGTCGTTATACACAAAAATCTATTCTTGAATCTTGTATACTGTAGTTATCATGATAAAACCGGGATTGTTAAGGGTTAAAGATATATAAAGAGTTCGCCTATAACAATCCAAGTTTTATCATAATAACTATAGTGAAATTTATAAACATTTACATATAACAATTTACATCTCAGTAATATGTGTGTGTTTCAAATCACTGGTAGGATAAAAAAAGCTAGCAATTGCACAAGATACAACACTTACATTATGTATCTTACTTTTTTATGTAACTTACGTTTTTCGTAATTTTTAATTCTAACCTGTTTCAATAACCTTTTCCTTAAAAGCAGTATTTTTTATCGATTTTTTGAATTTATGGACGATTCTCTTTTACTTATTAATAAACAATCTCTAAAACAATAATAAGATATTAATGATATTCCCAAGCAATGAGAAAGTCCGAAAAACCACGCAGAGACGTCCAACAACTATACGTCTTTGAACGTCTTTACGACATTTTACGATATTTTTACTGGCTCGATTCGTGATTAATATAAAATAGTATATATTTATAAGATTATTATACGTATATATGTCAAATTAGTCTGAATGGAAAGTCCAGGATAAGGCGTATGCATTCATAAAATAAGAATTGAACCAATTCATCAAAATATATTATGCAATTTGCGTGATCATGAAACACAAAACGTGATTATGAAACACAAAATATTAGTGTTGTATGCAAAAATGTAATTATAAAAGTTAATTTAGGTTAAAGAAAAAATACTTATGTGTGGAGAAAACAACTCGTGAGAAGTAAAAAGGAATGATGAGGAACGACACCAAACAACACACGTGTGATACAAATGACAATTAACCTCTGAAGTTCGATATACCGGAAACGAACACAATGCTGGGGAATTGAACCTGCGCACCGGAAATGTTTGTCGCGCGACCGAGTAGACGTATCCATAAAGAATATCAAGGACCTTATTTTTGAAAATATGTGAAAAATATCGCACTCATGAATGTAGCAAATTTATTGGTCGAGAATTATGATATCTAGTGATACTCGTGAAATGTATACACAATATTTTTCGAGAATAGGGTCTATATGGGGAGAATATATCTATATGGGAGAATAGTCTCTATATGAAATTAAATTATTCGGTAAAAGTAATAAATGTCATTAATGATTTCAATAAAAAATATTAAATGAAATTTTTCACTTTTATCACGAGCTTATACTAAAAAAAAGTTTTATGATCAATGTTCTGATTATGAATATGGGCCAAAATCATGCGAAAATCGATAAACGATTAGATGTCGCTTAAATGTTTTTCACATTATCTGAAAAATATAATGTCAAAATCCTGTCATTGTTCAGCTGATAAATATAGTACTGTATTTATATCAATATAAGATGTATTGACTCGATTAAGTATGATATCAACTATATACCCATACGGAACCAAATATTTAATGGACATTCATTAGATGTCTCATAGAGATTTAATATCTAATGAAAGTTGAAGACGTCATCTACATTAAAGCTTTAAGAAATTAACCAATCATAATTGACTATTACAAGAATGCTTTTAGGAAAAATTACTTTACGATTCCAATTAACGAAAAGTTATTTATAGTTAACTGTAAGTAATTTATAATTAACTATAAGTTACTTTATATAATTATTAGTAACTTTAAGTTAATTTTAACATCTTAAAGTAATTTTTCCTAAGGGTAATGCAATAGAATTAGTCAATTTCTTAAAGCTTAAGTCTTAAACTCTATTGTAAACTGAGGTTAATAGATAGTTGTTCAGTATGGATACTTAATAGATCATTCACTAATTGGTATTCACTTGGTGAATTGTCGAAGAATAGATTATCGACAATTGATTGATTCCTACATGAATAACTTCTAAATATCATATTAAAAATGATATTTAAAGATGTTAAATCGTCTATTGATATTACCACAATAACAATTCTTTATTTCTTGCTGACTTCAAATTCATTTACTACAGTCACATAATAATATATCTAATTGTATCCCTTTGTGGTAAGATATGCAAAATTGGAACCATACAATAACAAAAATTAATATTACGTAATATTACGGTAATATTACGTTATGAGTACATGGAAAGAAATTTGTATCTTGCTTAATATTACAAGGACATCAAATAGATGTTTATATCCACAATGGATATTCTGTAGATATGGATATATGGATACCAAGTGAATGTCTAATAGATATCCACAATGGATACTCTGTGAAGATGGATATATGGATACGAAGTATATGTCTAATAGATATCCACAGTGGATACTCTATGGACATGGATATATGGATACCAAGTGAATGTCTAATAGATGTGCACAGTGGTTACTCTATGGACATGGATATATGGATACCAAGTGGATGTCTAATAGATATCCATAATGGATACTCTATGGACATGGATATATGGATACCAAGTGGATATCTAATAGATATCCACAGTGAATACTCTATGGACATGGATATATGGATACCAAGTGGATATTTAATAGATATCCACAGTGGATACTCTATGGACATGAATATATGGATACGAAGTAGATATCTAATAGATATTCACAGTGGATATTCTATGAACATGGATATATGGATACCAAGAGGATGTCTAATAGATATTAATAGTGGAAATTCTGTGGACATGGATATACGGATATCGAGTGGATATCTAGTAGATATCCATTGTGGATATGGACATAATATGGATACGTAGATATCCATTAGATATCTATTAAATATTTTGTTCCGTGTGGGTAGTATTGTCCAATAATTGTCACCACTTCATCAACAATTGTCGTCACATTACTAACAATAAGTATATGTGTTTACTACAGTCCACAACAGAAGATTAAACAATCGAAGGTTGTCGGAGAAATTATAACAAGAGCAACATGTCACTCCAGCTTGGAGATACAATCATTTGTTTCTTCGGCATTCTCCGATTAATCTGTGTTTAGTTAGTGTGTGTGTGTTAGCAACAGAATTTGTTACACGCTGCTGCGATTAAGAACAGGATTTATTATAAGTGGTGAGTATTACTGGACAATGCTAAAACAAGGAGAGTTGTCAAAAATAAACTATAATGTATATTTACTATTGGCTTCTGGATGGATGCCGCGTCAACGTTGAGCATTTTGCCGACGTTTCGCTAATATTGCGGTTTGCATGATCATGACGAAACTGCTCCGATACAGTCTTACGCAGATGAATATTTTTTTATCAAAAAATATTAGTCAAATAAAAAAATGTTTCAGATAAAAATTTTTCAAATTAATTGGTAAAAAAGACGATGTAGTAAGAAATTGAGGTTTTCATTTGAAAATTTCGAGTTGATCTTCAAATAATCCTCAAAATCAAGTTCAAGGTCAATTTCAAGATCATCAAAAGATAGTACTTCATGATCCCTGCAACTTTTATTCGAGTCATTTTCCGTAAAAGTGCGTACTTCTGGAGATAATAAGGGGAGATAATAAGGGGGTCTGATACTTTTCAATAACTCTGTATAAAACTACATAGATTATTATGAAATTCCTTGACAATTTACAATCTATTATAATGTGATTTTCTTTTCTTGTTGTTAATTTTTCCACACGATATCTTTTACTATGCGAATTATAAGAAGACTTGAAGACTTAATATCTAAGAAATAATGTAAGGGTAATAACAAAAGTAAAATAATAAAGTGAGGAAATTAGATTGACCTTTATGCACTACAATCTAAAAGAGTTGACATCTTTATAACATTACTCGCACATGTATTTCTTCATATAATTTCAGACGATGTCGAGTGGTAGATTCATTGTAGAAGAATTTCCTGATGGTGTCCAAGTAATACCAAAATTTTTGGCTACAAAATGAAAACATATGCAAATATCCTTTGCATATTTTTTATTTTACACTATAAAACTATAAAACCTTTGCACTATAAAACAGACGTAAAAATTCGGAAAGCTATTGAAAAGGAAGAAATACCAAGTGTTGATTGGCCTTCTTGTCGAATAGAACGAATTTTTGGCGAATACTGTAAATATTGAAACAAGATAGCTTTATTTTTAAATTTTGCTTCTTAATAACATTTAAAATACTTTTAGCGTCTATACAAAAAGCCGATGATAAAGCACAAATTGCTACATATACTTCGGATATGGATACTGAGAAAGAATCAAAATATTATAGAAAACATAGAGGGAAGAAAGTTATATCCTCATCTGAAAGCGCAAAAGATGTACGAGGGTGGTCCGATAAGTACTTAGCCTACAAAAGAAAAACGAAAATTTTGGAAAAGTGGCGATTTATTTCTCAACATAGTCTCCTTTTAGCTTGACCCAGCGATGCTCCAACTTCTTTAACCCGTCTGAAAAATACGTTTTCTCGAGGTCTGCAAAGTAGGCCTCCGTGGCGGCGATGACCTCCTTATTCGACTCAAATTTCTGCCCGGCGAGTGACTTTTTCAAGTTTGGAAACAAAAAGAAGTCGCACGGGGCCAAATCTGGAGAATACGGTGGATGGGGCAGCAGTTCGTAGCCCAATTCGACCAATTTGACCGTGGCGAGGGCGGAGGTGTGAGCCGGTGCGTTGTCATGGTGGAAGAGCACTTTTTTCTTCGCCAAATGGGGCCGTTTTTTCTGCAATTCGGCGTCGAATCGGCCCAATAATTCGGCATAGTATAGCCCTGTGACCGTTTTGCCCTTCTCCAGGTAGTCGATGTAGATTACACCTTGTGAATCCCAGAAAATGGTGGCCATCACCTTTCCGGCCGATAGGACAGTCTTCGCCTTCTTCGGAGCACGTTCGCCGGGTGAAGTCCACTGTTTCGACTGTTCCTTGGTCTCTGGTGTGTACCAGTGGATCCATGTTTCGTCGACGGTCACGAAACGACGCAGAAACTCCTTCGGATTGCGCTTAAACAGCGTCAAACACTGCTCTGAAGTGGTCTCACGGTTGCGCTTGTTGTCCGGAGTGAGCAAACGCGGCACCCATCGCGCCGACAGCTTTCTCATGCCCAAAATTTCATGCAGGATATGACCCACGCGGTCTTTTGAGATGCCTACTCTCTCAGCTATCTCGCGCACCTTCAATCGGCGGTCTGCCAATACGAGATCGTGGATTTTTGTCATGTTATCCTCCGTGGTAGCCGTTTTTCGGGGCACCTGGGCGTGGCTCATCAAAAACCGACGTGCGACCACGTTGAAACTCGTTAAACCAATTTTTGACAGTCGCCATCGAAGGAGAAGAGTCACCGTACACAGCATCCAAGCGCTCTTTGATTTCGCTGCGCGATTTCCCTTCCAAAAACAAGAATCGAATCACCGACCGATATTGCTCTTTTTCCATTTTTCTAAAATCTGCGGACACGCCCGCTTCCACACTCGGTCAAAACAAAACTACGAGTCCGATTCGGCTGAAATTTCGACAGTAGCCGTCTACGAGAATGTACTACATAATAAATTTCTCTTGCGATAGTGGCGCCATCGGGCGGTGAGGCTAAGTACTTATCGGACCGCCCTCGTACAAGCAGTGTATTACTTATTCATCCACGTCCTCCTGCAAAACGTAAGTTGAATTGCATTTATTACCCAGTAAACACACGTGTTATATAACAGTTACATTATTGAGTAGGAAATTACAACTACATGTACGTTATATGTAACATTGTGTTTACTGGGTATATATAAAAAAATCATGCCTCTCTCATATTGTATATTATATCTTTTCAATATTTCATACTAAAAAGTCAACGACTATGCAATCAAAGTGAACATGAAACGTCTACGACAGATTATTGGGATTCTACAAAAAGACACAATGATTTGCAAAATATAAGCTCTTGCTCTCACTCATTTTTACAAGGTAAAAAACTTATATTACATATTTTCATGTAATAATATAATGTAATATTATATAACATTTCATATCTGTCATATGTTGTTACAAATAAGAGTAAGATTAAAATATAAATAAAAATTTCGATAAAGTTGATAAATTATCTAACTGTTAGAAGCGCAGACAACACACATACTTCTTTCTCTCTCTCTTTAACTTATTTAATTTATCACAATATCTATTTCTATTCTAAAACTGCTCTTCCTTACCTGCTGTATAATATATTCATTTTATATTATGTATAGATGCGCCGAGTAATCATAGTACTTGTTATGAAAGAAATGAAGAAATACGGAATATAGTTGAAATCAGAACACAGAAAAATCGTGAGAATCTACTAAACCGGAGTGCTCTAAGAATGAATAAAATCGAAAGATTAAACTGTACGCAAGAGAGTCTGCAAAGAGAAATTGAAAATGAAAATTTAAATAATCAATCTTCATATTCAGCAATTGGTAAGATCTCTAAATTCTGTATTATACAGGGTTTGTCAAAAGTGTGGAAACCCTTAAATAATTTTTGTAAAAATGAAAATATCAAAAAACGGTAAAACACGTATTTTGATTTTTCAAAAAAGCTACCCTATGACATGGATACCGATCATTCCCCACCCCCTGGTACGCGAGGGTAAAAGAGGGGTTGAAAATTTTAAATTGGACTAAAGGTCGAGTGGAGGCTCATTTGAAAGGTCTTTTCATAACAAATACACCCTTAAAATTTTAAGTCGCTACGACCCCCCCCCATTAAAAATGGCGGCTGTTCAAATTTCGAAATTTCATGCACTTAATATTATCCAGGATCAACCGACTACTTAAAATCAGTTGTTCTCACGGCTACTTAAAATCAGTTCTCACAGATCTTAGGCAGATTAAAAATTAAACGTTTTAAAAATAGCTGGCGAATTGTCGGAACGTGAAAGAATCACTATCCTCATGATGCGTGGATGGAGTGATAACGAGCGGTCGTACGCTGCTGTCGCTCAATTATTTAATGAGACGTATCCGAATCGTCGAATTAATAAGTCCATTGTCTTAAAAACAATGGAACATTTCAGAGAAACTGGTAGCGTAAACAATCGCCCTAAATCAGGGAGACCTGCCATTAACGAAGAAAACCAACTTGATGTTCTGCAGACATTTATTGAAGGTCCCAATTCTACTACTAACAGAGCCGCTCAAACTCACGATATTGCTTCCAAGTCCATTTGGAGAATTTTAAAGAAAAACAAGCTCCATCCATACAAATTACAATATGTTCAAGAATTGCAAGACGGAGATGTAGAGCGTCGTATAGGTTTCTGTGAAAGAATGATGGCACTAATAGATGTCCGGCCCAGGTTTCCTTATTAAATTGTTTTTACAGACGAGGCAACTTTCACGTTAACGGGAGAAGTTAATAATAAAAATTTTCGTTTCTGGTCGGATGAGAATCCGAATTAGGTGCGGGAAACACAATACCCACAAAAAATAAATGTATGATGTGGAATAATAGATGGCTATTTAATAGGACCGTTTTTTTTTTTAAGAAAATCTGAACGTTCAAAGGTATGACAGATTATTTGTAGGTCAAATAATTTCAGTCATACGAAATATTTTTCCAAATAATTTCGAAGAAATATGGTTTCAGCATGATAGAGCTCCTGCTCATTTTGGTTTAGGGCCACGTCAAATTTTAAATGAGACTTTTCCATTACGATGGATAGGAAGAAGGAACAGAAATGAGGGAGGAGAGGATTGGCCACCTCGGTCACCAGATCTAACTCCTCTTGATTATTATCTATGGGGACACTTGAAGAGTAAGGTTTACAAAGCAAAACCTGAAAGCATCCAAGAATTGATACAGCGAATAAGGAATGAAATAGATTTGATACCTTTTGAGACGAATCGTAGAGCCAATTCTGCATTCTATCAAAGATTGGCATATTGTCAGGAAGTAAATGGTCGCCACTTCCAGCATTTACTTTAACACACTGAGTAAAATTTATTTTAAAACACGGAGTAAAAGGTTTTGAATCATTAAAGAGAGATGACAGTTTTCAATCTGTTTTGCAACCTATCACGACTATACATACAACACATTCACACTTGTTTAGCCACACGCACGCACACACATACGCACGCACGCATACAAACACACATACACACACACACACGAGGGATCAGATTCATGCCACTTCCACACAGTTGATCCTGGATAACACTAACAAGTAACCTTTACCAAGTGTTACACGCTGATTATTTTCATCTTTTGAAATCTGATTCAGGAGTTAAAAAGAAGATAAAATGTGCGAAAAAGATTAGCTCAATATTGTTTAGACCACTTATACAAGAGGTGCAAGTTGAGAAAATAAGGAAGATATGATACAATATTTCTCGTAAACAAGAGATTTTAAGGAGAAACTTTTGAAACAAAAATTGTTTGGTTTCAAAGGACATGTAAGATGATGATCTTTGTTTGATCTTGAGAGTCTTTTTCAAGGTCATGATGAGGTCATTACAAACGTTTTCGATAGAATCGTGAGATTTTATTTATGTCATAATTCTGTATGAAAAAGATAAGTAAACACATACACACACACACACACACACACACACACATATATATATATATATATATAGGGTGTCCGGAATGTGATCATTAATATTTTGTGTACTAGTAGATTGGGTATAGCCAAGAAGAAAAGTCATGTACCATAATGTCAAATTGGCAATAGTTATCGAGTTATTAATTGAAACATGTGAGCCAATGAGCGCGTAAAGAGCGCTGGGCGGCCGCCTCTTGTCGCTTGCGCTCGTCCGCTCGTCGTTCGCGCTCGTTCGCTTCTCGTCGCGCACGCACGCCTCTTGTCACTTATGGTTGCCTCTCGCCGCGCGAGGTAAGCCATTTTCTTATTCATAGAGCCTGTCCTGTCGCTTTCTCGTGCGCTCATTCGTTTACACATTTTAATTAATTACGGAATAAATATTGAAAAAATTGTAAAATGGCACAGGACTTTTTTAATTGTTTTAACGAGTTCTACCAGTACACAAAATATTAATGATCACATTCCGGACATGTATACACATCCTGTATATAAGTAACTTGTATAAGTAATATAAGTAACTGTTTAAAAACATTATACATATTAATTTGTTTCATTTTTGGAATATTCTGTTAGCAATGTAATTCACGAAAACATAAAGAAAATATACAAGAAGTTATTATAAAATTATAATATTTATTATCAGTATATATGCGCGTAAAGCTAATTGTTACAAACAAAATTCGAGTCTTATATGAAAATAAGAAATCATCAAAGGAAACATCAAAATAAGAAAATATCGCTAAAAATTCTTATTTTAAAATATATCCCGGCCAATGAAGGCAAGAACAGTGGACGCATCAACATAAACGGTGGCAGCACAAGTTCTATGTACGTCTCCAGCGCACTAATGCAGTGCTAGCAATAAAGTGAGCAGCGCGAGCCGATTTCAGAGGCAACGCCCGCGCTTCAACAGGTAGTGGGGGAATTCTTATTTTGATTGCGCTGGAGACGTACATAGCAAGGCTTCAGTTTCGGCAATCACTTCTTCATTGGAGCCAAATCCCTTTCCCTGGAGCTTTTCCTGCCGATTTGACTCTGGAGTATAGTGATGGATCCATGTTTCATCCATTGTCACATACCGTATCAAAAAATCCTTTTTATTGCGCTGAAACAGCTCCAAACAGCCCGCTGAATCGTCGACGCGTTGCTAAAACGAGTCGACGCCGTGCGTCACTAAAACCACTATAACTTGTGAACTAAACGTCCGATTGTTATAAAATTTTGACGCGTATCATTTGAAGATTAGTAATTCCTAAAAATCATATGGATTTGTCAATAGTAGCGCCATTTATATGTCACCCTACGAACTTATTGAGTGACGTGTTACAGGCTGAGGGGTTATAAGTTTATAACCCGAAGTATGAAAGTATATTGGGTTAAGAAAACATAAAATAACTCGATAATTATTGCGAATCTCGCAAAACGATATGGAACTTTTATGTTTGTCTTAACCCAATCTACCTTCACACTTCGTGTTATAAACTTATAACCCCCCACCCTATATGTAGATGGCCAAGGACAGTTGATACACGTAAGTTAGAAAATTCGATTACTTGTACTATTTTCTAACAAAATACAAAATCAAGCAAACTATCAAAAACTTCAAAACTATCTTTGATATGTTTGACATTTCTTACTCTCATCTCTTTCTTGTTCTTAGTTCTGTAATCTGTTAGAAAATAATCAATTTTGCCAATTGATATCTGTTACCAACTCTGGCCCTGGCCTCCACTAAGTACTGAAATTAATGTAATGCATTATATATAAATAAAGGTTAAAATACAATATATATATATATACCAGGTCTGTAAATATGAAACTGGAATTTGCCCATAGATGGCTCTACCTGTCAATGTAGTTACCGTCAAACCGCGTCATTGGCGCCATTTACATTTGTTGACATCTGACAAAGATTTTCAACTCACAACAATACAAGTTTCATACAACAGCACAGTTTGTAATAGCGTTGAACATGTCGAGTTTTGTGCCTGGAAACTACGATTTGCGGACAGCATTGATTTTCTGTTACTATTTGAAGAAAACTGCTGCAGAATCGCATCGAATGCTTGTCGAAACTTACGGTGAGCATGCTCTTGGTAAATCACAGTGCTTTGAGTGGTTTAAAAAATTCAAACGTGACAATTTTGACGTGAGAAACGAAGAACGTGGGAGGCCACCGATGAAGTTTGAAGACAGCGAATTACAAGCATTGTTGGATGAGGATGACGTTCAAACGCAACAACAACTCGTGGATCAATTAAATGTGACACGAGAAGCCGCTTCCATACGTTTGAAAGCCATAGAAAAGATCCAGAAGATTGGAAGGTTCCACATGAACCGAATAAAAACAGCAGGAAAACCGAAAAACCACTTACGAAATGCTGCTCGCCAGGTACAAAAGAAAGTCATTTCTCCATCGAATTGTGACGCGATGAAAAGTGGATATATTTTGAGAATCCTAAGCGTAAAAGATCATGGGTAACTCCAGGCGTACCATCGACATCGACTGCAAGGCCAAATCGCTATGGACGGAAGACAATGCTCTGTGTTTGGTGGGATTGGAAGGTGTGATCTATTATGAGCTGCTAAAACCTGGCGAAACCGTTAATACTGGACGCTACCGACAACAAATGATCGATTTGAATCAAGCTTTGCGTGAAAAACGACCAGAATATCAGAAAAGGCAACACAAAGTGATTTTGCTTCATGATAATGCACCATCACACACAGCAGAACTGGTCAAGGAAACGATTGAGGCGTTTAGTTGGGAAATACTTTCGCATGCGGCTTACTCACCAGACTTGGCTCCGTCCGATTACTACTTATTTGCATCGATGGTACACGCACTTGCTGAGTAGCGCTTCACTTCTTACGAAAATGTACGAAAATGGCTCGATGACTGGTTTGCCTCAAAAGAGCAACGGTTTTTTTGGCGTGGCATCCACAAATTGTCAGACTGGTGGGAAAAATGTATAGCTAGTGATGGGCAATACTTAGAATAAAATATTTTTTATCATTTTCATACAATAAACGTGTATTTTCTATACAAAAATTCCGGTTTTATATTTACATACCTGGTATATATATATATATATATATATATATACAGGGTGTTTGATAGCTGATCATGCAGACGAAAGTTGGAGATCGATTGGGTGTAGCCGAGAAGAAAAGTCATGTACCATAATGTCAAATTGGCAATAGTTATCGAGTTATTAATTAAAACATGTGAGCCAATGAGCGCGTAGAGAGCGGAGGCCGACCGCAGTAAGCACATAGACATTTGATACAGGCGGAGTCAATGAGTGACGGTAGGCAAGCGCGCGCAGCGAGGGGCAACGTAAGCGACAAGAGGCGATCGCGCGTGACGAGGAGCGAGCGAGCTTTTTCTTTATAGCTTTTTCCTTATAGCTCGCTCGCTCCTCGTCGTTCGCGCTCGCTCCGTCTTCGTCGCACTCGCTCGCCTCTTGTCATTTGCGCTCGCTCGCTTCTCGTCGCGCGCGTTCGCCTCTTGTTTACGTTGTCCCTGGCCGCGCGCGCTCGCCTACCGTTACTCGCTGACTCCGCCTGTATCAAATGTCTATGTGCTTACTGTGGTCGGCCTCCGCTCTCTACGCGCTCATTGGCTCACATGTTTTAATTAATAACTCGATAACTATTGCCAATTTGACATAATGGTACATGACTTTTCTTCTCGGCTACACCCAATCTATCTCCAACTTTCGTCTGCATGATCAGCTATCAAACACCCTGTATATATATACAGGGTGTCTCATAACTAACCTGGCAGAGCTCGTGGAGACATAGAGCGGGTTAAGACAAATATAAAAGTCCCATACCGTTTTGTGAGATTCGCAATAATTATCGAGTTATTAATGACAGAAATTAGAGGAATGAGCGCGCACCGAAACGTTATGGGAGGAGCATCTAGCCGCTCAGGCTAGAGAGCACTGCCCAGTCGACAAAGGAACTGTTGCCGGCGCGCGGCGAGGGGAAGGACAACGCGCCAATGTTTATGTCCTTACCTCGCCGCTCCTACATCCCGCCGCACCGCGTGTATGCTCGCGCCGAAATGGCCGCTGAATATTCGCGATTACAATTACGAGATTATTTTATGAGATACCACAGACAGCTCATATTGAATTATAAAGTTCAAGGTTCAAAAGTTCTTTGATCAAGGAAAACATCGAAAAGGAGAAAGCGATAGAGAGCGATGAGATCTACAGAAATTCTCATTGTTTTCTATCGCAATCTATCGTTTTGGTGCATCGGATCCGAAAGAAATGATATCGCGTAAAGACAGAGTACGATGAATACTTTTCATCTCTATTGTACTCTATCGTTAGGAGAATATTTAATTGTTAGAGTATGATAGAATTCGCGTAGAGACTCATCGTGTCCTATCGTTTTATTCAAATCTACACGGAAAATATGTTTGGTTGAATGAACCAATTTTCTGACGAAATGAGAGAGAGAGAGAGAGAGAGAGAGAGAGAGAGAGAGAGAGAGAACGATTAAGAAATTTTGATTGAGAATAGCACAATTTTGTTTAAGTTAACCATAAACCTTGATGAATTAGACTCAGTGTTAATATTTTCAGTTAATATTTCTCTGTATCGTTCATATTTCATTTGCAAGCTGTATTATGGACCAAACATTTTTATCATATATCATGCATAAATTGTTGTCTTATATCGTAATTCTTGTCAGTGGTATATTAACGACAGAAGAAACTGAAAGTTCTGTATCGTACAATTGCGAAAAGAGGACCATCATTGTCAATGGTGCACCAACGATACTCGGCATAAAATTGATTCCTAGGTATAATCGCTATACAACGCAAATCCGAGTGTGTTATTTTGACACGCATAAATGTATGATTGATTGACGCTCTCTTTACACGTTTCTTGTCGTTGAATCGTGCAAAAAAACATTTTATAGTTAAATATTTCACGCATCTCCCTAATTTTTTAATAAAATAAATAAAATAATTGCCCTTTCGGAAGTTTATTATTTATCGCATCGGATTTTCTTGTCGTTTCGTATCATTTCTTACTTTAGGAATTGTGAATTAACGATTGATTCTTTATGTTCTCCTTCGGTAAGTATCTTATTAAAAAATTAGGGAGATGCATGAAATATTTAACTATAAAATGTTTTTTTGCACGATTCAATGACAAGAAACGTGTAAAGAAAGCGTCAATCAATCATACATTTATGCGTGTCAAAATAACACACTCGGATTTGCGTTGTATCGCGATTGTAGGAATCAATTTTATGCCAAGTATCGTTGGTGCACCATTGACAATGAAATACCCTGTATATATATATATATATATATATATAAGGTTAAAATTGAGAAAATATTTTTAGGATCCATACTTAACAATATCTCAGATCCTGATCAAAGCAAAATACAGCGGAGGATAATGGAATGGTTCTGACACTCAGCGAGGTCGGCGAGGAGGCAGAATGAGGAGAAGCGGGACAATAATATACTCTATTCTGAGTAACCTGTACAAAATAAAAATGGAAACATTAAACAGTATGAAATATTGTCTATTGTTATTATTATAAGCAAGATACTACATATCCCAGCAAACACAATGTTACATGTAATGTACATGTAACACATGTGTTATATAACAGTTACATTGTTGAGTAGGAAGTTACAACTAACATGTACGTTACATATAACATTGTGTTTGCTGAGATCTAATGTCTTCTGCAATGTATATTTATATATAATTATTTTTACTATGTTACAGATATTTGTAATTGCAATTTATAATTTGACTATGTTACAATAATGTATATTATTTTATTTTCAGCTCTTTTTACTTCATAGCTGTTGATAAAATTTAATTTATTACAAAGTATGCTAAGAACAATTCTAAGCTCTTACTCAGAATATTTAAAAAATTCTTTGCCTATTTGTAATAATTTGTAAAACTATTAATACATATAAATATATATTCACCTTCGAAGTTCGTTGTATGCGTTCATTCATTCATTCAATTTATGGCTCTGAGCAAATTTATTATATTCCTTCTCTTACGCCAATCACGATTTTGGAAATAAAAGAGAAACAAGAACAACGCGTACGCAGTCCCCAAGATAAAAAATATGCATAGTTACGGGAATTACATCCAACCGCCGCAGAAGCGAACAAAAGACTTTGTTCGATGCATTATATGTAAAGTTCAACATAAATGACATCAACAAGTTTATTCTTCCCCAGTGGTGCGATTCTGTAACTCATTAGAGTTAACGACACTTTCGTTATCGTTGCGCAGCTTTTCTACGATATACAAAAGCTGCGCAACGATGACGAAAGTGTTGTTAACTCCAATAACGAGTTATAGAATCGCACCACAGGGGCTGTATTCCGTATTCGCGTGCCGATAGTTGTCGGTGTCGTTAGCAGTATTGCGCAGCTTTTTTGTTATATGAAAAACCTACGCAATGCCGCTAACGACACCGACAACTGTCGATATGCAGGTACGGAATACAGCCCCAGCAGCGTGATTTTTTAACTCGTTATTGGAGTTAACGACACTTTTGTTATCGTTGCGCAGCTTTTGTATACCGTAGAAAAGCTGCACAACGATAACGAAACTGTCGTTAACTCCAATAACGAGTTAAAGAACCGCACCACTGAGAGCGGGCATGGCTGCATTTACAGCGTTATGGAAAAGTTGACTGATTCGAAGCGCCAACTGGGTCCATTTTTCATGGACATGAACTACTAAGCCAATGTCCACGATTTGTTGCTACTATTCCGTGCTATGTCCATAATTATTTGGTTCTGTTCTGTGCTATGTTCACGAGCGAGCTAGATTAGTTAGATAAAAATGAAGAATCGGTCTTTGTCTCACCACCAGCGAATAGACAATCGCGACGAAGCGAGCCAGCAGCGATGTTATCGTAAGGCAGACGTCGCCGTCTCCCCTTTCACCCCCTTGTTTTCCTTTTTACATTGTTTTATATTCATAATTCGGGAAGAAAATAATTTCGAGAGTTCGGACGATTTCTAGCAATGACGCGACAGAGATAACGCGCGGCCACATTAATTTGTCATGACTTTTATATTACTTATAATACATAAACGCCCATATATGCAAATTATAGATAACTATTGCGCGTATATTTTAATATTGTACAATATGGTATATAATAACAACAACTTCATTTCTTGCAGTAATTTTTTTAAGATCTTCGTTGAGGTCGTGAATTAATTTTTTTCTTCATTAATCAGTTTTCTGCAAAAATTAAGATTTTTAAAATAAAATATAAAATGTTTCTCTTCTCTTCTCTCTCCGAAAAGTTAATTAAAAAATATGTACTCCACACAGAGTCAACTAACAAATGTGTAGTCAGAAGAGTCAATTTAAAAGTGTACTCCGAAAAGTCAATTTAATAGCGTATTCCGAAGAGTCAATTTTAAAACGTACTCTGAAAAATCAAATTAATATTGTAATCCGAAAAGTCAATTTATAATAGAATATTTACTTCGATGATTCAGTTAAAGAAAAAAACATTTATTTATTATTATATTCAGAGAAAAATATTTAATTTATTATTTATACTTATCTTACTTATGCTTACCCAACATATGCTTCTTTGAATGAAAAATTTAATTTGTTGACTGATTCAGATTCAGATTTGTTAAAATATCTCTTATGCGCTCTTGAACAGGTAGGTAGTAAAATATTTTTTTTCTTTATGAATTTTATAAACTTTTCACGAACATAACAATTGAAAGATTCTCAGAGGACAAATAACTTTTCTTGAACATTTAAACCAAAGGAAAATCTTTTCCCATTAATAAAGAATGAATAATTACCAAATATGTAAATATGAAACCGGAATTTTTGTATAGAAAATACACGTTTATTGTATGAAAATGATAAAAAATATTTTATTCCAAGTATTGCCCATCGCTAGCTATACGTTTTTCCCACCCCTCTGACAATTTGTGGATGCCACGCCAAAAAAACTGTTGCTCTTTTAAGGCAAACCAGTTATCGAGCCATTTTCGTACATTTTCGTAAGAAGTGAAGCGCTACTCAGCAAGTGCGTGTACCATCGATGCAAATAAGTAGTAATCGGACGGAGCCAAGTCTGGTGAGTAAGCCGCATGCGAAAGTATTTACCAACTAAACGCCTCAATCGTTTCCTTGACCAGTTTTGCTGTGTGTGATGGTGCATTATCATGAAGCAAAATCTCTTTGTGTTGCCTTTCCTGATATTCTGGTCGTTTTTCACGCAAAGCTTGATTCAAATCGATCATTTGTTGTCGGTAGCGTCCAGTATTAACGGTTTCGCCAGGTTTTAGCAGCTCATAATAGATCACACCTTCCAATCCCACCAAACACAGAGCATTGTCTTCCGTCCATAGCGATTTGGCCTTGCAGTCGATGGTACGCCTGGAGTTACCAATGATCTTTTACGCTTAGGATTCTCAAAATATATCCACTTTTCATAGCCAGTCACAATTCGATGGAGAAATGACTTTCTTTTGTACCTGGCGAGCAGCATTTTGCAAGTGGTTTTTCGATTTTCCTGCTGTCTTTCATTCAGTTCATGTGAAACCCATTTTCCTATTTTCTGGATCATTCCCATGGCTTTCAAACGTATGAAGACGGCTTCCTGTGTCACATTTAATTGATCCGCGAGTTGTTGTTTGAGCGTCATCCTCATTCAGCAATGTTTGCAATTCGCTGTCTTCAAACTTTTTCGGTGGTCTTCCACGTTCTTCGTTTCTCACGTCAAAATCGCCACGTTTGAATTTTTTAAATCACTCAAAGCACTGTGATTTACTAAGAGCATGCTCACCGTAAGCTTCGACAAGCACTTGATGCGATTCTGCAGCAGTTTTCTTCAAATGGCAACAAAAAATCAATGCTGTCCGCAAATCGTAGGCACAAAATTCGACATGTTCAACGCTATTACGAACTATGCTATTGAATGAAACTTGTATTGTTGTGAGTTGAAAATTTTTGTCAGATGTTAACAAATGGAAATGGCGCCAATGACGCGGTTTGACGGTAACTACATTGACAGCTAGGGCCATCTATGGGCAAATTCCGGTTTCATATTTACAGACCTGGTAATATCTCAAACAAGAGGAATTTTCATCCTTGAAATCACCGTGTGATTTTGCTTTTAGGAAAGTATAATATTAATGTAATAGTAACAAATGCTATTCAAAAACGGTGCAAATCGTAAACGTTTTAGAGAAATGCAGTTTGCAGTTTAGTCTTTTCTGTTAATGTCGTTATAGCAGAAGAATTACCAATTTGCTTCAGTAGCGCAGTGGATCAGGCTTTGTGATATGTTACGTCCTGTAGATTTAATTAGTAAAAATTCTTTCCTCTCGCGGATTTATATTCTCCTAATATAACTATAATAGGAATATATATATATATAAATATAAATTAGGAAACAGACCCATCTGGCGAACAGCCGTCGCGCCAAATGAAAGGCGATTCGGGAAAATTCCATAACAGGAAACAGTGCCCTGTTGTAAAAATCTACGTCTTCGTTTAAAGTTTATATCTGGGTAGTATTCGCCAAGTGTGTCCGTCGTCCCAGCTATAAAAATTTGAAACTCCGCGCTAACAAACCTTCAGTGAAGCAAAGCAACTCAGAGCATTCCTGCTCTAAAA
The DNA here is from genome assembly GCF_003227715.2 of Harpegnathos saltator. Taxonomy (NCBI): domain Eukaryota; kingdom Metazoa; phylum Arthropoda; class Insecta; order Hymenoptera; family Formicidae; genus Harpegnathos; species Harpegnathos saltator. The sequence continues at coordinate 13,336 of NW_020230523.1, read as the reverse complement.
CTTGAAACTTACATCTTCCCAATCCAAAACCATATGTGCCCTATCAGTCAACCAACAAAGCCTACTTCACTGATAGTCGTAAAATTTGATCCCAGCCTTTGATTTACGGCATTTTGATTTTTCCAGCCGGCCACTTGTATACATTTCTCTATCTCAAGAATCCACCACCTCCACGCTTGTCGCGCCTAATTCATTCAGCCAATCATATCATATCCACCTAAAACTATGAGACACCCACGCTCCACCCTTTAGCCCTTCCATATTCATATCTCCAAAAACTAACTGTCTCCTCCCACGATGTCTTTTAACTTCGCTAATGGCTGAGACTTTTTCCCACTAAGACCAATTCACCCCTTCCTCAAAGGCCATCTCTCTACCCACCCTGATAGCTTCTGCCTCCGATTTTCACTATAAAAACCGCGGTAATCCGCCTCCGCGACACTACTTCTATTCTGAGAGACAGGAAAAAGAGCAGATTCACATTCACTTAGATTCTAGATTCAAAAGTCAGACCTGTAAAAACGCGTCCTTAGACTCAAATTCGTCTTCGGTTTCGTTTGGGCACTACACATACTCTTACGTCCTCTGTCTTATTTTTTTTTTGGGGACAAAAATAAAAATTTAGAATCAGTGCTATTGTGCCATAATTGGACAATTGGAAGGGAGTCGCACAACCCATCCCAACCTACAGAGCAGGAGCCGCCTATCAACCGTTATATCTTGTTCATTTCTCGCATCCCAGAAATCACTAGTAAGTTACATTTTCTTTGCTTACTAACTCTTTACTCATATTCCTTCCTTTTTTTTTATTATTTCCTCCTTCTTTCACTTCTCATACATACACACAACATCATTCAAGTAAATTGTAATAAACCGCGCCGCATAACTTTCTGTTGTCACTCTTATTTTAATAAATTTGGTATTAATTTATTTCCATCAGTTAATTTCAAAATCACCCCATCCTTCCAACAGTCAACTCATGGTCCTATCCCCGGTAAAGGGATTCGCGTCCCTGACCGAAAAACGGACCGCTCGTCGTACGTCGGTGCCCGAGTAAAGGGACCCGTCGGGTCCCTGACCCTGTCCACTGACACGCGCGTATGAACGAGGTTCGCCTTACTCGCGAACGAAAAGGTTGCGTTCCTCCTCTAGGACGTAACATACCAAAATTTTGGGGGCTCGTCTGGGATGATAAGAGTGACTGTTGAAAAAGGGTATGAATACGCGGTCTAAATCTGATAAAGACGAGGTAGAAAAAACTTTCCGCGGAGCTGTCGAGAATACACCACTTCGTCGTCCTCGCGAGTTAAAATCATCGGAACAACCTCAATATACATCTACACCATTCGTGCCACACAACCAACAAACTACCACTAATACCACTGAAACATTTCCTGCTCCTACATCTGACGTCGATACTTCAACTATCCGGAAAATTTTGAGTGATAGCCCACTTTCTCTCAGCGCATTTGGTATAACTCATTCACCTCAAAGAACTAATACGAGGGCGGTCCGATAAATACTTAGCCTTACCGCCCGATGGCGCCACTATCGCAAGAGAAATTTACTATCGTGTAGTACATTCTCGTAGACGGCTACTGTCGAAATTTCAGCCGAATCGGACTCGTCGTTTTGTTTTGACCGAGTGTGGAAGCGGGCATGTCCGCGGATTTTAGAAAAATGGAAAAAGAGCAATATCGGTTGGTGATTCGATTCTTGTTTTTGGAAGGAAAGTCGCGCAGCGAAATCAAAGAGCGCTTGGATGCTGTGTACGGTGACTCTTCTCCTTCGATGGCGACTGTCAAAAATTGGTTTAACGAGTTTCAACGTGGTCGCACGTCGGTTTTTGATGAGCCACGCCCAGGTGCCCCGAAAAACGGCTACCACGGAGGATAACATGACAAAAATCCACGATCTCGTATTGGCAGACCGCCGATTGAAGGTGCGCGAGATAGCTGAGAGAGTAGGCATCTCAAAAGACCGCGTGGGTCATATCCTGCATGAAATTTTGGGCATGAGAAAGCTGTCGGCGCGATGGGTGCCGCGTTTGCTCACTCCGGACAACAAGCGCAACCGTGAGACCACTTCAGAGCAGTGTTTGACGCTGTTTAAGCGCAATCCGAAGGAGTTTCTGCGTCGTTTCCTGACCGTCGACGAAACATGGATCCACTGGTACACACCAGAGACCAAGGAACAGTCGAAACAGTGGACTTCACCCGGCGAACGTGCTCCGAAGAAGGCGAAGACTGTCCTATCGGCCGGAAAGGTGATGGCCACCATTTTCTGGGATTCACAAGGTGTGATCTACATCGACTACCTGGAGAAGGGCAAAACGGTCACAGGGCTATACTATGCCGAATTATTGGGCCGATTCGACGCCGAATTGCAGAAAAAACGGCCCCATTTGGCGAAGAAAAAAGTGCTCTTCCACCATGACAACGCACCGGCTCACACCTCCGCCCTCGCCACGGTCAAATTGGTCGAATTGGGCTACGAACTGCTGCCCCATCCACCGTATTCTCCAGATTTGGCCCCGTGCGACTTCTTTTTGTTTCCAAACTTGAAAAAGTCACTCGCCGGGCAGAAATTTGAGTCGAATAAGTAGGTCATCGCCGCCACGGAGGCCTACTTTGCAAACCTCGAGAAAACGTATTTTTCAGACGGGTTAAAGAAGTTGGAGCATCGCTGGGTCAAGTGTATCGAGCTAAAAGGAGACTATGTTGAGAAATAAATCGCCATTTTTCCAAAATTTTCGTTTTTTTTTTGTAGGCTAAGTACTTATCGGACCACCCTCGTAAACCCCCGAGTCCTATCGCAGAAGTATCTGTCGAAGAAACTAGTTTTTGCGCTGAACCTACGCGGTATAAGTCTTTTGATAATTCCTTATATTCTTTCCGTCTGGTTGTCACAGAAAGTGAAATAGACCCCAGCAGTAAACTTACGGTAAAAGATCTTACGGAACAAGACAATCATAGAGAATAATCTAATTTAGAACTTATTACAACCACAGAAACCATGAACAATAACGTAGTAACAAATAACTCTTCCGCTACTTTACGATATGCCGTAGAGGGTGTTCCTTTCTTTGATGGTCAAAATCTACCTGTAGAATATTTTATAGAAGGATGCGAATTAGCAAAGTCCATGTTACCGCCCGAAAACGAAAAATATTTGACTAAAATAATTCAAACTAGATTAACTGGCGACGCTCGTCATTCTGTACAAGATCAGGATTTCTCGCGGATTAGTCAGTTAACAAATTTTTTGAAACATGTATACGGCTCTTCTAAAAGCTTAATACAATTACAAGTTGAATTAGGACGAAATTACCAACGGGCCGATGAAACGGTACTCACATATGCAATCAGAACGAAAGCAATAGACAAACGTATATTAGAGGCACATCGAACCACGAATAACGGAGCAATAGATCGCTCTTATAAAACATCATTAGAAAATGAATTGGTTCACAGTTTCATCAGAGGGCTGAAGCCTGAAATAGAGCAAAGAATTGCCAGAAATTTAGATGTAACCGCAACTGTAGAAGAACCTTTAAGAATTGAAAAAGAATTACGGGATATTTTCGAAATACGTGGGTTGCAAGGTTTTCAAGTCAATACAGATTTGTGTCAAATATGTAAAAAATCCGGTCACACAGCAAATAAATGTAACCTAATATTACAAAATACAACAAAATCCTTGGGGACCGAAATTTTAGTCTGCCAAATTTGCAAAAAACGGGGCCATAGTGCAGATAAATGTAGATTCCGAGAAGCTATCGGACAAAAGCCGGTAAAAATTGTACAAAGCGATTTCGTCTCATGCCAAATATGCTCTAAACCCGGTCATACTGCTCAAAATTGCCGTTCACTTAATAATCAGCAGGTTATATGCCAAAATTGCCAGAGACCTGATCACATCTTTAGAGATTGTAGAGGTAATTCCTCTAATTTTACTAATATTATTTGTCAAATGTGCAATAAACCAGGTCACAACGCGAAGAATTGTTATTCAAGTCCTAATCGAAATAGTATCCCTAATAACGAGGTATGTCAATGGTGCGGGCGACGTGGACATCAAGCATCTCAATGTAGAGAAAGACAAGTTATTAATAGAAATTCTCCGAGAAATAACGTCCAAATTATTTGTCAAATCTGCAATAGAACGGGACATAGTGCTCGTAACTGTCGCGAAAATCGGTTATCGGAAAATACTTCCAATCCTACAACACAAGATTTAGCAAACCAATGTAGATATTGCAAGGAAACGGGGCACACTATAGAAAATTGCATTTTGAGAATCGAAAATAATCGTAAGAAACAGGGAAACTTTCAAGGGTCCCCGACGGCGGGCGCGAACCGGGGAGCCGACGGATCGGGGCGCCCAGTGATGACTGCACTAACAGAAAACACAATAATCGAGCTCCAATAATTAGACCGGTAGAAATTAATTTGAATAAAGAAAGCTGCGTGCCTACTGTTCAGTTAAGTTTAAATGGAAATAGTTATTTTGAAACTTTTATGTTAGATACGGGATCGGGACCCAACCTTATTAAAGAAGCTCGCATTTCAGGAACTCCAGACTTAGATTCAACGCATATATTAAAATTAAACGGAATCAATAATTCACCCGTGTACACTATCGGAAAAATTACCAAGATAATTTTGGGAATTCCTGTCGACTTTCATGTAATTTCCGATGATTTTCCTATTCAATCTTGTGGGATATTAAGCGACTTTTTTCAACAAACTAAAGCTAAAATTGATTATTCAAAAGGTCACTTAGAAGTCTTAACCACCAAAATTCCTTTTTATTCACAAGAATCTGTAATAATTCCTGCGCACTCTAAAGCATTGTTTTTCGTGTGCATCGGAAATCCGCATATTAAAAGGGATATTTACCCAAGATAACTATAGGAAAAGGTGTAGAAGTAGAATCAACCGGCTTAATAAAAAATATTGACGGTAAGGCTTACACTAACGTAATTAATTCTTTGGATACTGAGATAGAAATATTGTTGTGCCCACACCTTTGGGGAACGTATTGTTCCCACGCTCTTGGGAGAAGACTGTGAAAAAGGCATATAGAGAGTGTTTGACAGCTGTTATCGTTGTCAAGGAATTTGTTTACTAACAACTGGAATAATAAGAGAGTCGCTCTAGTCCTGTCACAGCGTACGGACGTAAAGCGAATTCGTGCGATTATTTTGAGATTGATTAAGATCCGTTTTTCTTGGCTGTAAATAAAGCTATTCTCGTTTAGTTTATCCCGAGTTATTTCTTTCACGCGCGGGCACAACATTTGGGGGCTCAGCCGGGATCAATAACGATAGAAATCGTAGACGTGCTCGTGTGTGAAAGTGAAAGAAAAAGAAATGGCTTTGGCACATTCGCCGAGGAGGACTCGTGCTCAGACGCCGGCTACCTCAGATGATTCATTACGAGCCGTTCTTCAGGAGTTGCAGCAACTAAGGGAGGAACGGCAGCAGGATCAGAGAGAGCAGCTACGAATTCAAAATGAATTAAAAACACAGCTTGAGGAGCGTGATTCAGCTTTTAAACGCCTGGAAGAAAAACTGGATAAACAGATGAGTCCTTCTAATAATAGTATTTTTGGGAATGAATAAAGCAAGGGAATGAAGAAGAGCATCACGAACAACTTTTTCCATGGGATTGTCGGGACGACAATTTTGGAAGAGAAGGGACAGTGTTGTGCCCACACCTTTGGGGAACGTATTGTTCCCACGCTCTTGGGAGAAGACGCTCTGTGAAGAAGGCATATAGAGAGTGTTTGACAGCTGTTATCGTTGTCAAGGAGTTTGTTTACTAACAACTAGAAAAGAGAGTCGCTCTAGTCCTGTCACGGCGTACGGACGTAAAGCGAATTCGTGCGATTATTTTGAGATTGATTAAGATCCGTTTTTCTTGGTTGTAAATAAAGCTATTCTCGTTTAGTTTATCCCGAGTTATTTCTTTCACGCGCGGGCACAACAATATTAATACCAACTATCAATATACGACCCTCGATTTTAAAGGATAACGAGAAAGATAACGATATTAAAGATGGAAATATTGAGAATAATAAAGATAACGAAAAACCTAAAGATAAAGGGGAATATATTCTTGACCGCGAAGAAAGAGAACCACGAAATGCGGCATCATGCGACGGCCAAGGTACATTTAATTATATACATATTAACTCACCGGAGGAAAATCTCGCAACCCCTGTCGAATCAAGAAATGTTGAAAACAAAAATTTTGAAAAGGGGAATCAGTCTCAACTTCCCCGCCTAGTGACGAAAATTCAGAATAAGAAGCAAGGAGCGACCTTCCATGCTCCTATTAAACAAAAAGAAAAAATTAATCAACAAAAAATGTTCGAATCGACTCTTTTTGTAGGATTAGGCAAAGGCTTAGATAAGATTTCAAGGGAAAATTCCCAATTCTCCTATCCAAACCACGATCCTCCCGACCAAGGGGACAATTTCCAAATTCCTCGTCCAAGGGAGAAAGTGGGTAACCAGGAGGAAAAATCTCTTGAAATATATAATAACTCTAAGGAAAATACTCTAAAAACTAATGAAAATATATATATTATCGAAGAAGAGTCACACGATAAAATACAATCGCATTATCCAGAATATAATTTCTCAAATGTAACTGAAAAGATATGTACAAAATTTAATGAAACTCAAGAAGGAGTATTTAAGGCTTCCTATGAAAATGTTAAAACTCAAAAAATTAAAAAATGCAATGAGAATTATACAGATAGAAATGAAAATATTATAAATGATACTAACTGTGAGCCAGTAATTGATCTTTCAATTTTCCCCCGTAACCAGGAATCTTTACAATCCTTCAGCCAAAATAATGCAATAGAATTTAAATGTAATCACGCTTCTAATAACAATACGACAGTTCTAGCTCTCCCAGTCTCAACTACAAATGCTGGTAAGCCTGCAGCAGCCGATTTCTTGACGAACGGACGAAACATTGACACGACTCAACGATACGACGGAACAAAACAACAGTGCGATATAGACACTGCCACTTATCTCAATAACAATTTCATTAATTCAAAGTTGCATACAAACGTTCTCCAAATAAATTCAACCGACAACCATGATGACGAACGATTAGACAGACTATTTGACCTAATGGATTTTAACCATTTAAATAAAAACGAAATTAGTAGCATAGTTGCATTAATACAATCTCATCAAGATTGCTTCTATTTGCCTGGAGAACAACTGACTTCGACGCACGTACTGCAACATCGCATACCGACTATAGACGAATATCCAATTAATACAAAACAATATAGATTTCCTCAAATTCACAAACAAGAAATTGATAAACAAGTACAAGAACTATTAGCCAATAGTATTATTCGGCCTTCTCAATCGCCGTATAATACTCCAATTTGGATTGTACCTAAAAAGGCAGATCAATTAGGCAATAAGCGATGGCGTATGGTATTGGATTTTCGTTTGTTAAATGATAAAACTATTGGAGACGCTTATCCGTTACCTAATATAATCGACATCCTAGATCAACTCGGTGGAGCTCAATATTTTTCTGTATTTGATTTAGCTTCAGGATTCCATCAAATTGAAATGGATCCTCGCGATAGACATAAAACCGCGTTTAACACACCTTTTGGACATTATGAGTTTAATCGTATGCCTTTCGGTTTAAAAAATGCTCCTACAACTTTTCAGCGATTAATGGACATCGTTTTATTGGGAATACAAGGACAGGAAGCATTTGTTTACTTGGATGATATTGTAGTATACGCATCATCTCTAGAAGAACACAAACATAAATTCGAAAAATTAATGCAACGACTCAAAGAAGCTAATTTAAAATTACAACCCGATAAATGTCAATTTTTACGCAGAGAAGTCAATTATTTAGGTCATGTGATTAGCAATGGAGGAGTGAAACCAGATCCTAAAAAACTAGAAGCTGTACACGAATTTCCAATACCAAAAACACCAAAAAATATTAAATAATTTTTGGGATTAGCGGGATATTACAGGAGATTTATTCCTGAATTTTCTAAATTATCAAGACCTTTAACACAACTATTAAAAAAGGAAATACCTTTCCAATGGGGATTAGAACAGCAACAATCATTCACAATACTAAAGAACGAATTATGTAAGGAACCTGTGCTGCAATACCCCGATTTCTCAAAATCATTTATTTTAACAACCGACGCATCCGGTTATACCATAGGCGGAATTCTATCTCAAGGAGTTATTAATAAGGATCGACCTATAGCTTACGCATCTCGTACCCTGAGTGAGAATGAAATAAAATATGATACTTACGAAAAGGAAGCTTTAGCAATAATATATTGTGTTAAGCATTTTAGACCGTATTTATACGGAAGAAAATTTACTCTTGTAACAGATCATAAACCTCTAATGTGGTTTAAGAACGCTCAGGATGCGAACATGCGAATACTTCGATGGAGATTGAAATTATCTGAGTATGATTATGATGTAGTTTATAAGGCCGGGAAAACTAATGTAAATGCGGATGCATTGTTACGGAATCCTATTGACTCACCTTCAAAGGATTGCAAGATGATAAATACAAGAAGCAAATTAAATCCAAATGATCCAAAGGATGCAGAAATTATCCAACACCTTCTTGAAGAAGACAGCGACACTGAAGAATCACACGAAGAAGACGGTCACGAAGGACATCTCACAAATGATCACCCACATATCGAGGAATCAACCGAGGAGAACGTTCGCGACACGCATCCTTCCGACGACCGCGCACTGACTGTGGACTCTCTCGAGAATATTTCGCCACTGACCGACGGAGAAACAATGGAATTACCAAAAACACAAACAGTGAAGGCCTTGGTCCATATGCCTGGACCTATGAATACTGAATGCAGGGATTCTGCACAGGGACCTACCGAAGCCTCTCGGGCTATTATGACCCGAAGTCGAGCGAAACAGCTGACCCAACCAGCCGAACCATATGAAGAGGTCGTAAAACCGAAGAAACGAAACCTACTGCCGAAACCTCTACCTGAGGACACGGACGAAGAAGACAATGACTGCGAACCACTTGCAACAATTAATACGAAATCACAAAGCAAAGAAAGCAATTTGATAGACTCCAGAGATTTACATTTCCTACGCAAAGATAATTTGCTATATTTTACAGATATTTCAGGGAATCCTGTGGATGATGAAGGAAATAAATTATTCGAAAGACAAGAAATGCCGAAAGTTAAAAATCTATCAATAAGCATCGCAAAATTCATAAAAAAAACAAGAGGAACAAGAGAATATCACATTATACTACCGATTAGCAAAGATCAGAAGGAAGGCCCAACTATGATATTAAAAAATATAACACAAGCAATAATCAATTTGCGACAGACTGCTGAGAGCATGAATCTCGCAAGTATAAGTGTAGCCAAGAGTGGATATATTCTGAATGTACCATGGAACGATACCAAAACTAAATTTCAGACAGGATTCTTGGATTCAGCCATACGAATAATTATTTGCAAAGGCTTGATCAAATATCCACCAGGAGATATACGCGAAGCAATACTTCAGGAAATGCATTGCACTCCAGTAGGAGGTCACAGAGGAGTAACTAAAACATACAACAGAATTAGTCAGAATTATTATTGGGAAAATCTGAAATCAGATGTCCGACGTCATATTCGACAATGTCTGCAATGCCAGTTAAAGAAATTGGTCCGAGTAAAAACTAAACAACCTATGGTAATAACGGATACTCCAGGATGGACATTCGATAAAATTGCCACGGATATAGTAGGACCATTACCACGTACTAAAAATGGTAACGAATATATTCTCACAATGCAAGATCAACTAAGAAAATTCAGCTTAGCCGTGCCATTACCGGATCAAACTGCTGCAACAATAGCCGATAAATTTGTGAAGAGATTTATCGCTATTTTTGGACCACCTAAAGCTGTGCTCACCGACCAAGGAAGAAATTTCATCAGCGATCTAATAAGGAAAGTAGCAAAATACTATAGAATACGAAGGTTTCGTACAACTGCCTTCCACCCACAATCAAATGGTTCTTTGGAAAGATCTCACCACGCACTAGGAGAATATTTGAAACAATACGCAACCAATGAAAAGGAATGGGATGAATGGGTAGACTTAGCGATACAAAATTACAATACTTGCATACATGAAGGCACTAAACACACACCATACGAATTAGTTTTCGGTAAACCCGCGAGAATGCCGTCAAACGAACCATTACTCGAAGACGACAAAATGAAAACATATGATGATTACTTGATACAACTATTTACTCGATTACACAAAATGCAATTACAAGCAAATGACAATTTGACTGACGCTAAAGTAAAATCTAAGGGCTATTACGATAAAAAAATTAATCCTCAGACTTTTAAACCGGGAGGTTATGTCTTCTTATTAAAGGGACCTAAACCAGGAAAATTCGGAGATCAATACACACGAAGTACTAGAAATAATAAACAGAAATAATGTCAGAATCAAATTGCAAAAGAACAGCCGTATCGTTCATCCTATTATAATAGACTTCGGATATCTTACATCATTCCAGTAAACAAGAATAAAGTTTAATGATTAGGATAATCACAATTTCAGATGCATCGTGGGATCATTCTGCTTATTCTCACCTTATATCTTCCCGCTATCAAGGGAATAATCGGATATGATTGCGGTTCAGCTTCATCCAACATAATCACCGTATCACTTCTCACTATCGAAGAATGCGACATACCGCCACAGAAGGTCAACTCCACCAAATTAAAATTGCAATTATTGCAAGCCAACGATTTCCATTCTGTAATGGTAAGACAATGCAAGGTGGAAATAGATCGTATTGTAAGAAGATGTGGAATGCACTCTCATACTATGGACGTAGCAAATGGCAAATATGCATATATTCAGGAAACGTCTCGTCAAGAATGCTTACGTATGCACTGGCATAGCACAGCTAGACTAGGAACCACATATATATCAGGACTAAAAATTAATCAAACTATAAGTAGGCCAGTAACTTTGGCGGGAAAAGTTGAAAATGACGGTACATGTTATGGAAGCGCTTTCACCGACTATTACGGAAACTGGACAAGCGTTGTAGTATTAGCGAATGTAAAGATTACATTACAAGAATACAGTGCAACGGTAAAACTTAACGCCAATCAAGTGGTGCTCAGATCAGAGGTTTATTGCGAATTAAAAGCCGCACATTGCGTCGATATCGAAGGAGGAAATACTTATTGGGACACCATATCAGATGATTCATGCAAAGGGAGCAGTTATGGAGTTTTATTCGACGGATACGCAATCAAAATGCAAGACAGCACTGACGCCGGATCCCAAACGGTATATTCTATTACTACACAGGATACTACCTTCGCTCTAGCAAGTAGAGGCGAGGTAAAGGCCTGCGGTTACCCCTTAGTAAAAACGGAGCACCCGAAACTGTTTATCTTTGAAACCTTCACTGACCTGAGTATCTTCAAAAAGATACACAACCCGGCAAACACAGACATCTTTACATATATGAACTCCAAATTCGTGTATGTAGAAAAACATTTCCGAGCACAATTAAATCAGTTTTACAGGAATATGTTATATCAGCAATGCTATCTCGAGCAGAAAATGCTACAGAACGCACTGGCGATAGCAACTCAATCTCCAGATATATTTGCATATCATTTCATGAAAGCATCAGGTTATACTTCGATATTAGCCGGAGAAGTAATACACATCATTAAATGTGTACCAGTGGAAGTTCAAGTAGCTCGAACGCCCAACTGCTATACTCAACTTCCAGTAATAAGAGAAAATGAAACATATTATTTAGCATCACAAACTCACTTACTGCTTCGCCAAGGAACACAGGTCAACTGCAACCCCTTAGCACCTGTGATGTACCAATTAGGAGAAGATTGGTACAAAATGGTGCCAAATCCGATAAAATCCATTCCGCCAACAACTTTGAAACCTATGACTAAACCAGAATGGAAATACACCAGTCCTGGAGCACTGGCCACCAGCGGCATTTACAGCCAATCGGATCTCGACGAATTCAAAGATCATATCTTATTCCCAGCAGAACGACCTGCCGTTCTCAATACAATGGCTCAAGCAATAATGGGCCACAGCGCTACGATCCATGGAGGATCATTTACAAACCTTCTAGATGAAGCTTCATTAGAAAAACTAGCCACTTCAACTTGGAACAAAATCTGGGGACGATTTTTGATTTTCGGCAACATTAGTGCTGGAATAATGGGAATCTTTCTTATTTTTCGGTTTATTAAACTATTACTGGACACCATTTTACGGTGGTTTCGCACTACACTCAATATATGGGTGTTCCTGTTATTTAATAGGAGCTCTCTGGGACTCTCTTACACAATTATTAATTCTAATAGGCGGGAAGAAGACCGCCAAAATCAATAAAGATTCCACCGAGTTACAAGAACTCAATGCTGGATCTAGTAATTCTCCTATTACCACCGAACCACCTCATCCTACTACTAGCATTGGATATCATAGTCTTCGTCCTTCACTCCCTCAAAAGGAGACTACTACTTATTCTCTCACTCTCAAACCATAAAGGTCAATCGTTGCAAGCCTCATTATTTTTTTTTCACTGTTATCAATTTAGGAAATGGCAATAGAACATATCAACACAGAGAAATTGTGCCGTGGGCGACTTCCAGTATATGTCACCCACGTGGAGTCTCCCACACTCTTCTGGGTACAACTCCAGTTCAACCGGGAAGAAGTCTCGGAATTACAAGCCGAGATCAAATGGAAGATGAAACGACACGCGAAGAAGTACCATATGTTTCCGCACGCAGTCAAAACTGGACTCGTCGTGGCGTTAAAAGATTGCGGCGAGTGGTATCGCGGAATCATTACCCATGTCGGTGGTTCTACTGCCGTAATCACCCTGGGTGATTGGGGACGCATCATTAAAAAACCAATTACACAATTGTACAACCTATCGCAACGATACCACTTAATGGCATGGCAGGCTATAGGCTGTGGACTACACGGGGTTAGATCCGTAGAATCTGCGGCCCGCTGGCCTAAAAAGATAATAGAGATTACCAAACTACTTGCCGAAAACGAAATAGGTTACATGGTGATCAAGCGACCTGTAGAGAAAACAGGGGCAGACATTGACCTCTATTTAGAACGGCCCGGACAAATAGGACTCGCGGACTTGAAAAGGGACCTAGTAGCGATAAACCTCGCTATAGAAACAAACAAAAATTACAGGCCATTTCCCTCAATATAAGGAATAAT